>NC_064242.1:2322500-2622500 GCF_023101765.2 Spodoptera frugiperda | reverse complement strand
TTTCTGCCTCGGAGAGTAATAATACTGTGGAATGGGCTGTCCCGAACCGAATGGTTATTTCCGAATCTATATGACCTTCAAACCTTTAAGAGAATAGCGTATTACTTCTTAAAAGGCCGGCAATACACCTGTGACAACTCTGGTGTTACGGTTGTCTATTGTCTATGGGCGGCGCTGATCGCTTACCATCAGGCGTCCAGACTGCTCGTTTGCCCCCTATTCCATTAATAAAAAAAACAGAGCGCCGATTTGCAATTAGCATATTACTCATTCTGCTAGCCAGAAAGACTATATACATTCCCTTTAAATAGAGTAGAAAAGTTAGACACAGTATACTAGAATATTGTGTTCAAAAAGGTAGATGTTTATTTCAATTATTTATAAGTACTTCTCACAAAACAATACAAATTAATATACAAATTAAATTAAACAACAAAAGCAACAGTTATTTATTTACTTTCTAGGCAATTTGTAATTAAAATCAGCACCTACCATGCCCTCGTGCCGACAATTACGTAATAAGTAATCTTTGTATTAAAACATTGAATTAAATACTGGGAAACGTGCCGTTTAAAACAGAAAGGGGCATGTAAAACTCTTTCAAAACATGGAATAATTAGCATAGAATTTTTTGGAGATTTTATCACACGCCTTGTCGGTCGAGTGGTCACAAGTACGACTGCTGGATGAGAGGCTGCGATTACCGGATTGGCTAAAGTACTGCTGGGCTTTTTTCGGTTTTTCGAAAATGACCTAGTAGTAGCATGGAGTATGGAATTGTGCCCAGTATGTGGCAATAGGCTCCCCATTACATGGGAATTATAACAAAAATGGTGAAAAGCGGGTGTACATTTTAAAGTGGCATTACGTGCTGTAAAGTGCACGTTTGCCTACCTCTTCAGGGATAAATGGAGTGACGTTGAATATACATGATTTTGGAGATTTTTTTCAAACAGAATTCTCAACAATCTCAGTCCGATATCTGATTATCTCATGCAATGCATAATGTTTTAATTAACGAGTTCAATGAACTTATTGAATGAAGTTCAAAGATGGTTCTGTTATACGTTTTTGCTACTCTAATGATGGAGTGAAGATATTTCTCTGTATTGTGTAGTTTTTGCCCATATTATTATATTTTGCAATTCATTATTTATTATTATGATTTTGACTTTCGAGTGTTATGTTTCTTTTTGTGGTCGCGATGAAAGTATTTAGTGTGCATTGTATGCTATTGAGAGTTCGTGATTATGAGTTCTTTGAGCTTTGGTAATAAAATTGGTATTTATTTATTTACATTGGTTCTGCGATAGTCTCTGTTTATGACAACAAGATCTTCATTTAGAAGTATCATTAATTATCAACAAGTTTTAAGCCTTTTTTATGATGGATAGAAACTTTTAAAAGGCGCCTAGCTTTCTGGGAATATAAGACTAGGCAGTATGGGATTTATACCTCACCCTCAGCACATGTGTACGGGGAACCGGGTCCTCGAATAGACCTGCCGAAGCCCCCACGGTGCGACGCCTGCTATAGCACATCCTTGGAAGACGTGCATCTCCATTGAGCTTTGCTGTGCAAGCTGCACGGCAGCACATGACCACTGTGCTACCGTCTTCCCTGAAGCCACTGGGTGGGCACCTAGAGTCCCCACTCTTTGCGCCCCTGGCCCCAAAGGTAAAACAAGTTTTAAGCCTAGTTCGTACATACAAATAAATAGTCTAAATTAGTATAAAAAACTGAAACGATGCTTACTCAAAATGAATAACGCCACCAAAATAATTTTGATTTTACCGTCCACTTCTGAAAATAGGCCTCCCTGAAGAAGACCAACCTTCTCAGCGCTTGAAGTAATGAGATCCAATTATTAAATAACCGAAGTACTTAACAAAAATCCTCAAGAATAGCAGACTGAGTGAAGTGGTTTTCAACAGTATATAAGTATTTTATGCAATATTTTGGTTCGAAATTTTCATTCACAATCATATTCAAGTATTCGGTATCGAATTCATATGAATTTTAAATGAAGACATTGTTTATTTATATTGCAATATTGGAATATTGAAGTAAGATAAAAATACAATATCGAGATTTTATACGTAATCGATTCGGTGCATAATTAATTGACTCGTGGTCAATAATGAAGTTCCTTTTGTTTTTATTGTGACATAAGTCTGAATTTATTGTACTAGTGGTCGCCTAGTGGCCGAAATTCGACCATATATGATTTAATTTACAATACCACTTAACGTACGTTGAAGGATAATTTTTATTTAATTCAAACTCTTTTATAAAACTCTTTTGATATGAGACGTGAGAATATCATCGCAATGTCTATCGATTTTGACGTTTTGTCAAATACGATCAGATACTATGCATGTGTGTGTAATGTTTTATTTATTGATTTAATGTACTTTATAAGCATTATTTTTGAAAAATATTAGCGCTATGCACTTCTCCTACACATAAACTATAAGTATACCAAATTTTATGCTCCTACGTCCGCGCAATTTTCGTAAACTGTGGTCCAAAGTTTTTGCATCACGTATTAATATATAGATTCTTTATAAAGAAATTATATCGAACATATTAAAGAAGGGCCAAATGAAAAGTACCCTTAACCGATGAACATGCATGAAAAAACTGATTACTAAATTAATTATTATGTTATCGGTTTACTCACGTATTTGTTTGACGAGGAACTCATGAATATGAGCCTCTAGCATGGCTTGAAACTAGTCGAGTTCCTCGTCAAACAAATACATGAGTAAGCCGATAACATAATAATTAATTTAGTTTGTCTCACGAAAGCTACAATAAGAAGATTCATAGCAATTGGCGTTGCATTGTCTCTGCCTACCATCACGTGAGAAAGGCGTGAGGTTACGTATGAATATATTAAAAAATAAAGCAACTAATATTATTCTATAAAAATATAATCGAGAAATCTATCAGCCAATAAAAATAAAAGAAAAAAATCGCATTAAACTCAGCACCGTATACTTAATAGTGTTGATCCTTTATTCCCACGCCATCAGCATCCGTTAAGAGCTTATTAAGTAGCTTAAAGGCGTATTAAGCTGTTTAGACATTGCGTGTGCGCTTGATTTATATCTTAATGTCATCCTGAGACTATTGGACGCGTATTTGCGTTTTCCGTATCATGTATTTGATTGGCGTTTAAATGTGCATTGCGCTTGTATTGAAAGTATCAAGATTGTTTGATGTTTTGCGTGTGGGATTGAGTTATTATTTTTTTATTTTGTAATTTTTTTCTATGGTAGGGATATGTGTGTTTGAGAGTTTATATTCTGTTTGAAAGGTCTTGGATTGTATAAAATTTAGTTTGTAGAAGGTATTATAACACTTGGTTTTGTGTATTTCAATTTTTTATCATCGAAGGTAGAGGTAGTCGAAGTAGATATGACAACCGGTAACCCGCTAGGCAGTCCGCAGCTTTGGATAGATATGATCTTAAATAACAAATTCGTAGATGTTAGATTAGATAGAAAATCAAATTATGCAATAATTAATTGTAGATAAAATTAAATATATTTTGAAAGTAAAGACTTCAAACAACACTAGTTCTCCTAATAGTGACAAATTCCCTAATTAGCAGAATCACCGTCCAATTACTAAGGAGGTCGTATATAAATCATAAAAACACCTATATCTTTTATGATTGATATATTTTATCACAAGGGAAAGTCTTCATTAGTGGGTCTGATATTTCAGTGTTATATTGCGATTGTTCCCAAATTATTTGTGGTTTTCCATTGTGTCTGTAATAGTCATGAAAGACGTGTGTTGGTTGAGTGGTTGAAAGTGCTGAGTAAGATCGGTTTCACACAAACGTTTGTCTACCGTAGGTGTTCGATTCGGTTTGGTAAACGTATGTACAGCGCAGACGCTGCGACAGCGCGACGCATTTGGCATGCTATGAGGTATCTCATACATGCTTCCTGAGTTGCAAAGAATTGCATAATTGGAGTGCTTTCAGTTTTTTTTAATATTGTCAGTAGTGGTACAGATTACAGAGTCTGCAATTTGCCCTTGTGTGTAACATATGTCGCATAAAAAATGGTAAGAAGTAAGCGAGCCTTTGTATAGTGTCCACGTCTGCCAATTAATTATTAAGGCGTAATTAATAGACATTTGAATTTGTATTAAGTCAAGAAAATAGGCAATAGGTTCACTCTCTATTACATGGGACTTATATCACCAATGGTGAAAAGTGTGTATACATTGTGCAGTGGCATTACGTGCCGTAATGTGCACCTCTACTTACCCCTTCGGGGATAAAAGGCGTGATGATGTTTTTCAAGAAAATCTTTTTATCTCAATATTATTAACCAACAATAATTCTAATCCATATCTATTTTTTCTATCAATTCCGGTATTCGAATGATCAATGGAACCACACCCAAGGTTTATGAGCCACCGTATTGGCTCAACCGACCGTATAGAGCTCCGTTTCCGAGTAACACCACAATAAAGAAAATATTAAAACCGTATAATAGTCTCGCAATAAATATGGCCGGCTATTAATGTCTTATAGCCTTGATTTTGTTGCTTCTTCACGCTATTCTGTTGTGGGGTGGACAGAGATCAGAAAAGAAGAAGAAATTGTGTTTTTTGGCAATCTCGTATGGTGTCGTGCATTAATTGTAAATAGGTATACTTCTGAATAGCTATATATTATTAGTTCTTGCATCATTGGTCTAGTGGTCGCAAGTGCGTATGTTGAGCAAGAGGTTTTGGCTTCAAACAACAACTATTCGTACAAACCCGCCACAACCTCCTAAAACCGCTGTAACTCCTGTAACCCATCTACATTAGATACAACCATAAAAATACCGAAAAACTGAAGTTCGTCGCGTCGCTGGGAAAAGTAATGACTGTCTTGTATACCGCAACTAAATAAATCAGAAGATATGATTAGTGGAGAAGAAAAACCAAACGATAGTTTCTGTTACCTTAAATGCTTTTATGACTTCTTTGGTGTTTCGGGTATCCATGGGCGGCGCTGATCGCTTACCATCAGGTGTCTGCCCCTTTACCTCCTTTACCTCGTAGTTAAAAGACTTCATTGCTGATAAAAGTCTTGAAAAGGGTTATCTAAATTGAAGTTTTAAAGAACTATCATAGTACTTTCTGAATATCTATATTCTCTCCCAACCCTAAAAATATACATAAAATTATTCTACTGAAAAGTTTGAAGATATTCCTATCTACATTTCAATCTGAGATATTTCGGTTGGAGAATCATAATTTAATGCTAGCTACCGTGAGATTGAGGAGCCAAGTCTAGGGATTGACTTGTGACGTCATTTCACAGCAGTCGCTCTTAGCAATTTGTTCGGCGATAGCTTTTACTTGATGTGGTCGTTGAAATTCTGACTTGATTTCATTATTTTTGTGTTTAACGCTTTAAAATTCACTAAGTAAATAGAGGTGCACCTGCTTCAATGTAATATACGATAGCGACAGTCATCTCGTAGTGTGTCGCGGAATGCTGCTCATGAATATGAGCCTCTAGCATGGCTTGATACTAGTCGAGTTCCTCGTCAAACAGTTACGTGAGTAAGCCAATAACATAATAATTCATTTAGTATGTCTCACGAACATTTTAATAAAATAAGAAACCAAATTATACACGTTTCCAATCAGTGCAATCAATTGTTTCAAATTTAAACCTAATTCCAATAAAATCAGGTAGCTTAAACGAAGCATGGTGTTACAAGGTAAAAAAAATAAAAAATAAAATACAATTTCACATAATCATTTAATGTAACGACAGAATTAACATAATATTTGAATTTCAAATTCCGAATCTGGAATCAGCGAAATAACGGTTATATTCGTTTTATTACTCGACAACGACGCGAAATAGGATGGTTATGAGTTTAACGTGTTTGTATGTTTGTATAGACTCTTAAACGTTTATGTTATCTGATTTTCGTTTATATTTATGTTATTTATTTAAGAGTTTTATTGCAATATTTATTTTTTTATTACTTAGCGCTATTAGCGCTTCGCTTCAAGCTTCCTTGTCCAACTCCTTGCCGGAGTCTTTGTTTCCCGATGAGTATAACCTGGTTGTCTTCAAAGCCCGAGTGAATAGATTGTTTATGGGCAGACGTGCTCCATCGTAGGTCGCATCATCACTTAGCATCAGGTGGACCCAATAAATGTAAGAAAAAAAACTTACGAATGGAATGAAAAGTACTGCTTCGTTTTTAGAGTCTTGTGAATCTATTAAGAAGGATTAAGAAAGTGCCTCAGGGAAGACGGTAGCATCATCAGTCATATGCTGCCGCGCAACTTGCACAGCGAGGCTTATGGGAGACACACGTCTCCCTAGGGATGTGCCGTAACAGGCGTTGCACCTACACACATAGGAGCTCCAGATCAGATCTAATTCGAGGACTCGATAGTCCTTATCGATGCTAAGGGTGGCCACCGGTTTGTGAGGTAAAAATCCCACAGTCCCTAGTCTCTTATCCCCAAAAAAGTTAGGCAGCTTTTGTAGGTTTTCCCCGTCATCAAAAAAGGGGGCTAAGAGAGTAATTAACTAGGTAATACTAAAATTGTTTAGAATTTATTGATTATGCAATTCTTTGACTTTACTTTATGTATAGATAGATAGATAGACAATACTTATAACGAAATATTTTGAAATTATTTACATTATTACTGTAAATATACAAGTAAGTTGTATACAAGTATTTAACATATTATAATCAATTTAACGAAGAAACAAAATCTTAGTAGTACTCATATTATAATTCAAGCCAAACCGTTTGCTATGAATCAGAATAGTGTATCTGGCCGAGAGCGGCAGCAAGAATCCAGCTAATGGTTGCAGTGATGTGTTATTGATACACGACGCGACTCGCAACGGTACCGGCAGAGCGCATCACGCCGCGCGCATGCCGTATTCAGGGCTTTCGATCTTATAAAGTTATGTTAGTGTACTTAGTTTTTAACCGACTTCAAAAAAAAGGTGGTTCTCAGTTTGTATGTATGTATGTTTGTGCGCGATTATCTCGCATTTGTAAGTGTTGAAGAGCCATGCTTCGGAATAAATGGGCCGGCTCGGCCGGAGTGATACCACGGCCACAGAAAAGCGACGTGAAACAACGCTTGTGTTGTGTTTCGTTGTGGGAGTGAGGTTTTCGGGGGTCCCATTACCCCTCTCGCCAATCTCCGATTCCCAAACAATTCTTAAATTCCTAACCCCCAAAAGGCTGGCAACGCACTTGTAACGCCTCTGGTGTTTCGGGTGTCTATTGCTTACCATCAGGTAATCCATCTGCTCGTTTAGCGGCTTATTATTTTTTTATTATTTTCATTTTCGATATCGTTGTAGGCAGTTACCTACAACCACTTACACTAGTTAGTATATATTAACTAGTTAACATAATTATATTGACAAAAACTGATTTAAAATTACCATACCCCATGATAATTAGCAGCTGGCAACCCTGTGCGTATCAAAAGCTATTCGTAACCGGCATATTATTTCACTGCACATATTCATCACTACATTTTGCAGATACCACGTTATGATCGATTGTAATGGCGAATTTTTGTTGGTTTTCCTTTTACCGCTATCTCTGTAATTGCTGGCATTATTCCGATATTTTGTAAGTACGGTATATTTAGTGTTTAAATTGTATTGACGAGACGTTCCGTGTTTGCTCTTAATATTGAGGAGTGTTTTGGACTTCACAATTTTTATATTTGCCTTATAATCAGCATCTGGGTACTATAGTCTAGTTATGTCTCTTGTACTATCTGAATTCAAACAATTGTATGCAATTGGCTGACTGCACGGTTGCACAGTGTTTTAGAAACCCTTGGGGGAGGACATTTTTAGCTAATAGCGTATATCGATGTAGTTAGTCCTAATAACACAAATTGCAAAAGAAACCCCATGTCAATTATTTTTAGTTTTCGAGAAAAAAATACTAAAGTTGCTAATTCGGAGTGTGGTTTAAACAGGTTTTTTTAAATTTTTTCTTTTATCTTTAAAATAAAGAGTAAAATTTGATATCCGGATTTTATCACATATATTTATGTGTTATTCAAGCTTTACAACACGAATGAATTGTAACTAGGTACAAAGATATTTGCAAAAAATCCAATTTTAGTTTCTATTTTTTATTTTTTTATTGACATAGTTTCCGCACGAAATCTTCATGGTAAATGATAGTTAGCCTTTTGTACTATGTACTTAAATTAAATCAGCCACATAATCCGTGGTATTACAAAATTATGTACAATTGAAAAAAAATCTAAGCGCCTTTATTATTACAAATAGCAAAGTCAACAATCAGCACTTTGCTTTTTAAATGATACAATAATTTTATCTAGAGAAGTCGACATTTTAGAAGATGATGCTTAAAATAAATTCTTAGTTAATCTACCACATAGCAAAAGTCATGTCATGATAGTTTGCAATTAAAAATCGTGTGGTGACTTTTACTAGGACCTACGTAATTGAAAGAAATACACATTAAAACATGTATATATTAAACATATCTATATGGTAGATTAAATAAGAATTTATTTTAAACATCATCTTCTAAAATGTCGACTTCTCTAGATAAAATTATTGTATCATTTAAAAAGCAAAGTGCTGATTGTTGACATTGCTATTTGTAATAATAAAGGCGCTTAGATTTTTTTTCAATTGTACATAATTTTGTAATACCACGGATTATGTGGCTGATTTAATTTAAGTACATAGTACAAAAGGCTAACAATCATTTACCATGAAGATTTCGTGCGGAAACTATGTCAATAAAAAAATAAAAAATAGAAACTAAAATTGGATTTTTTGCAAATATCTTTGTACCTAGTTACAATTCATTCGTGTTGTAAAGCTTGAATAACACATAAATATATGTGATAAAATCCGGATATCAAATTTTGCTCTTTATTTTAAAGATAAAAGAAAAATTTTAAAAAAACCTATTTAAACCACACTCCGAATTAGCAACTTTAGTATTTTTTTTCTCGAAAACTAAAAATAATTGACATGGGGTTTCTTTTGCAATTTGTGTTATTAGGACTAACTACATCGATATACGCTATTAGCTAAAAATGTCCTCCCCAAGGGTTTCTAAAACACTGTGGGTTGGTGTGATGGCTGGGCATCTGGCTGTCGTGCACTGTGTTGCGGGGTAGATTCCTGCAAGGAGCAACTTTTTGTGTGATCCACAAATTGTTGTTTTGGGTCTGGATGTCACGTATGTGAACTTTTTTGTTTGTAAACGCACCCACGACACAGGAGAAAATACTAATGTGGGGCACGTTTAAAGAGAATAACTGTAAGTAAAAATCTAATACAAATCTTAAACTAGACGTAAAATAAACTAGGTAATTAATTATGAAAAATAAGCCAAATTTTCCATCACCAAACAAACAGTTGCCTTAGAAAGTAAAAGAAAAGAAAAAAAGAAAAGGATAAAAGATCCATAATCAATGACGGTACGGTACGTCAATTTGCGAACGAAACGGTGAAATAATTTGGCGCGAAGAGATATTTCGGCCATGACAGTCAGAGACAATACGTGGAACCACTTAGCAGTAATAAGGTTGCGGTTTGCAAATTATACTCTTTTTTTACTCTATGGTATAGCCAGATGCTGGCTGGAGTTATGAAGATATTAAGTTAATGAGAGCACTGTTTTTATTTATTTCTTGAGGTTGAGTCATTGGTCGTTAATTGGTGTAAGTAATTTTGGAATTTTGTAACTTGAATAAAATAAATTGTTTTTCATTTTGGAAAAGTATGTGTGTGATAGTCAGGCTACAGTTTTACGACCTTCATGTTAATTATAGGAACTTAAACTTAATTTTCCAACAAGACAATGCAATTGGTATGTTTTATTTTTGTGCCTGGACTTACCAATTTTAATGATTTAAAAAATGTCTTAGTTTAAGATTTAAGAAATTGATAAGCATTTAGTACATATATTAAAATTACTCTCGTTTCTCTTACTTTGGTTTATAAATAACCAAAAACATAATACAGTTATCTATCGATCCTTACAAGCATTTTCCACTGAAACATCAAACAGAACATTATACTAAAGAATCGTGAAAGAAATCGCATCATTTCATGTCAAACACATCTTACTGTCACAGAGTCATTCAACAAGCGCAATTTGCAAATGTAGGCTACCGACGATTCTGTCCGGTGCATCACACAACCACACTGACATACAAACATTTTTGTTCTTATTGCACCGATTTTGTATCGAATATTAAAACTGAACTTTCGAAAGTGTCGTTTGTTGTTTAAATTTAAATTTTTATTCGTTTCTGTGGTTAGGTTAAGGCTGAAGGTATGTTTTGTACTTGTAAGTATTATATTTGTATATAGGTATTTAAGTGTGGGAGAGCCATGCTTTGGTAGGAATCGGCCGGCTCGATCCGAGGGATACTACGGCTTCACAGAAAACCAACGTGAAACGCTGGCCTTGTGTGAGTGAGATTCTCGGAGGCCCAATTACCCTCCTTCTCGATTACCCGATTCTCCAACACCCCTTATATTCTAGGCCAAACAAAGGGCCGGCAATGCACTTGTAACCCCTTTGGTGTTTCGGGTGTCCAAGGGCGTTGGCAATTGCTTAATTAACATCAGGTGATTCATAGGCTCATTCACCGGCTTATACCATAAAACAAATGGCGAAAGTGATTTTATTTTCGAAATTCTTTGCAGTACTAGAACAGAGTGTGAACCAATATAAACAGTGAACATTAGTTTTATTCACTGTTATCAGTTAAATAACTCAATGTTTACCCATCACTTTATACCGAAATGAGGCCAGTAATATAGAGAAAAAAGTGCCGCGCGCATAAACATAAAAAGGTACAAATTAAAAAGTAAAATGTCGCCAGTACGCAATACATATATTGTTGAAACAAAACGGTGATGCGTCACATTTGTGAAATTCCACAATAATGTTTCGCGTCGTTTTTAGGTCATTCGCAAACATACCATTGCGCTGTGTATACCTTAAGTCAAGTTTTTCTTGTCTGGTGTGTAGTATTTTCTAAACTGCAATTGCAACCTGTTACATTAATTTAGCTGTGTGGTGACGTCAAAATAGACCATCTTGGTCTTCATAATTTTTAATAAGAGTCGACGACGCGACGTAGGGACTTCATACAATATACTAACAAATCTAGTATAGAGACTGGGTAGCAGCTCTCTTGGATAACCTTGAACTTTTTAAATTCTATTTCTAATCCGTCTGCCTTTTTTGTTTTTTGAGGCGGTTAAATCATCCAATGGTTTCTCCCAACTAGATTAAAGCGAGAGGAAGTGTCAGACTCTTACTGACTAAAAACCACTCCGTTCCTATTCCTGCTCTTCGAGGAGGCCCATATACCAGCAGTGGACGTCGATGGAGTGCGATAAAAGTGATTTTATTTAGAAAACTCTAGATAACAAGGCATTCATAATTGACTTGCAACGTCTGAAATCAGCATAAAATTAAACATTCGATTTATTCTTAGAACAAAATAAAAGCAAATAAGTAAGATAACTTCTGATACTTTCACGCCATTTAATAATTTGATTTGTATCTCGTTTTAAATTGGATCAACCAATTTATCATCATTTTTAAAAAGGAAAAGGTATTGGATTCATTATACATTCCTAAGTTTTCTTTGACCTTACACCAAGAAGTTTCTTCCCGAAGAAGTCGTCGGACGGACCTTTAAAAAGATGAAGTAGCAAGAAAAATATAGTAAACAGTGGTTGTAGTACCCCTAACTAGATTATCATTATCATCTTTAACAGCCTATAAGTGACCACTGCTGACCAAAAGCCTTTTCTCACACGGCGAAGGTTTGAGCATTAATCACCACGCTTGCTCAATGCGGGTTGGTCCCTAACTAGATATAGTCCATTTCTATTTAATGGATAGCAGAATTTAATGCAGATAGACATGTTTTCAAACACCTGATTACAGTTAAGTAGCAAAAGATTCACAGATCAGACCACCAAAGATGGGGTCCAGCAGGACTGATAGTAAAAGTCTGACACTCCCTCTCGCCTCGCCCAAGGTTAAAGAAGCCATTGGACGATTTTCCCCCCTCAAAAAAAAGCACACATACATTTACAAAAACAAAAGTTTCCTTGCCACAATAATTTTAGAACAAAATCAAGCCATGCTCTGTAGTTACACAAACTTTGAACAAACGAGTCAGCTCCAAAGTTTTTATGTCCCATAATAAAGTAGTTTCGCAGAAGTAACGGAATAAAAATGATCGTCATTAAGGTATGATTACTTAATTCACTGTCAGTTAGGAATGTTATGTGGTTTTTTGTTAGTATTTTACATATATGTGTGTATGTACATGCTAACATGCTAACTTATAACGATTGTCAATTCTTGTAGCTTGGTAGACGTTTAATTGTAGACAGTTTTCGACCCCTTGATATATGGGACGCAATAATATCACTGATGAGGGGCATTGAGGGAAACTGATGAAATGGGTGTTACATTGAATATAATCTGCATTTATCATGCAGTTTTCTGCTTATCCTTTAGGAGTTTCTTCTCTTTTTAATCGTTCTCTTCATTACTGAAGGTCTTGTCTAGTCTGGTGCACGTCACACTTGATGTACGACCCTCCTCATCCTCCTTCAAGTGCCCATGTCTTCTGCAGTATTTATAGCTTGTGGAACTATCTGGTCGGTGAGGTTTTTTACAGCATCTAGCCAACGGATTGGAGAATGACTGTCAGGTGTTTTTTTTAACCTGATCAGCGACCACCAGCTTCTCTATATTGTTGGGGTTAAGAGACGTGATGTTTTTTGTATGTAATATCTCTTCCTCATTTACCTGAAATTCATTGCATAACTGGGGGGTATTACATTGTGTTCCTGACCTCTGCCTACTCTTTCGGGGATAAAAGGCATGACGATATACTTACCTAAACACAATTTTACTAATACTACCGTAACGACTAGCCACCAGCCTACAAACAGCTGATTCATTCCGTTTTTTATTCGCAGCTAATATATTCAAATATTTATTTTGAGACTTGTCTCAGCACGCGACTTTGTCTGTGTAGTTTTTCCTGATATCTGCAAAAAAAAACGGCATTTAAGTTTAAAATTAACCGAAGATTGAATCAGAAAGTTAGGTATATAATTATTTTAATTTAGAACTACAAAGATGGCCTCGAATGCGGGTCAAAAAATAATAAAGCTTATGTTTTCGACAGACACTTCGACTTATTATAATGGCATTATATTAAATGACATTATATTCTGACAAAATAAATGATTATCATTATTAGCCCCAAACTCCGAGTAGAGTCTAACCCCCAAAGACCGGCAACGCACTTGTAACTCCTCTGGTATTTCGGGTGTCCATAGGCGGCGGCTATTGTTTACTATCAGGTGATCTGTCTGTTCGTTTACCGGCTTATACCTTAAAACAAGTTATAATTAAGATCCACTGTTTAACATACCTAACACTCCAGTTGGAAAAGATCTGCAATAAATTATAAAAATAACACTTTAAAACAATTCTAAAAGTCAACACCTCCTTACAGATAGACAGACAAACAAACTCATATAATATTAGTACAGATTATTATCACAGTGTAATCGTAGCTTGTGACCGCTAGTCTAATGACTGGCACGTACACACAGTTACAGATCAACCTATACAGAACCAGTGTAAGCTGACCTGTCGAATGTGTGGAAAGATCATACAAAGCGAGACCACAATATACTGGTTTATTATACCTTGATGTGAGCCACACGTACAGTTAGTCGCACGCGCCACTGTTTGACGCGAAAAAAACATTTCGTTATAAACTAGAGACTCGGTTTTGTGGTGTTTGTAGATGAGTGTGTTAGTTGATTTAAAAAATAAAGGTTTATGAAATAGTGGAATATTCTGCAGTCGTGGTGGGTTCGAAACTTACCAACGGCAAGTACCAATGTGACTTTTTCCGAGTTATATGTACTTTCTAAGATTATTTAGACAGTTATAAAGTCACCATCATCATCGAATTTCCCAAAGAACAAGGGAGCTCAGAGGACTTAATACGAGTTTGCTTTACGTTGAACCAAAACGAAACACGAGCGCGTTCGGCACTCTGTACCCTTGCTCTGATTGATCGACTCGAATAAACCAACCAATCAAAGCGCCGAACACGCTCGTTTCGTTTTTTTAAAAAAAGACTTTGCCCCACACTAGGGTTTTCTCCTGTATCGTGGGTGCTTTTACAAACATACAAGTTCACATACACATGACACCCAGCCCCGAAACAACAATTTGTGGATCACACAAAGAGTTGCTCCGTGCGGGAATCGAACCCGCTACACGTTACGCAATAGCCGCGGTAGCCCAGCCACCGCGTCAACCGTGCAGTCGTGGTTACTTTAAACGTAAGGCAAAGTCATATTAAGGGTACTGATTGTTTGGTTCATTCGCGCCAGCTAATCAGAACACCGAATGCGCTCTAGTTTCGGTAACTTTAAAAGTAAAGCAAATTCATGCTAAGGGTACTGGGCTTGCTCTTTAGCTGCCATCAAGAGTATGCAGCGGAAAACATTTCCTACATCTCACGGAGAAAACTGAATGAACCGAGAAAGGCCCCTGCATAATTACGAAACGCTTTCTCGAAATTGTTTGAACCATAAAAGTTCCATTAAAATGGTCTAGTCTAGGCTTCCTAGCAACTTGAACACATAAGAACACTAATTACGAACATTTAGCTTGAAGCTGAATAATAATTAAACCTCATTTTCTTTCTGGCTTTTATAGTCAAAGATTTGGTTCTGGTTTCAGCCATCATCTTTGTGAAAGTTGAAGTTAGATAGTAATAGCATCATGCCTTTTATTTCTAGATTTAAGGCAAGCCATAAACACCCGAAACACTACTGGCGTTACAAGTGCGTTGCCGGCTTTTTGGGGGTTAGGATTTTAAGGGTTGTTGGGAAATTGGGGATTGGGAAGGGGGTAATTGGGCCTCCGGTAACCTCAATCATACAACGAAACACAACGCAAGCGTTGTTTCACGTCGGTTTTCTGTGACACCGTGGTATCACTCCGGTCGAGCCGGCCCATTCATACCGAAGCATGGCTCTACCACACTTAAATTATCTTTGCTTGTTTTTAAAAGAAATTAATTCAGTTTTTATAATTTATGCAGATCGTCACACAAATCAATAATACGACCTTTAAGGTAATCTCGTTTCTAAAAGAAATACTACAAAGTTTCAAATTGCTTGTAGTAATTAAAGACTGGTCTAATTGCCTCCATCCATAGGATCCTTTACTAGAATTTGTGGAACTTCTAATGCGCCTCACCGAAGCTAGGATTAGATTTAATTAAACCTCGTTACTTGAAGCGCTCTGTTCGTATTATTTCTAGTTATAAATGGTTGAAAGCTAACATCCATTGCTTTTGTAGTTACGCTAAAATAATCCTTATTGATTGGTAGATAAAGGTGTTTTGTGATTAATGTAAATGGTGGTGTCCTTGGACAATTAAAAATAGTCTCTGAAGTTATTTGTGGAATGTCGAAATTGCTGTAACACCATTTCAGTTTTCGATGTCTAGAGTAATGACAGTTTTTGTTCTTTCATTCACATTTCCTAATCTTCCTTGTAAGATGTTCGATGAACAGACCAAAATGTATTACAATTACAAAACAAATACTGGTTGCTTCAATAAATTGTATCAACCAAATAAATTTATAATAACTGTCGCAAGACATACTAAATTAACTAAAAATCACGGTTTACTCACGTAGTCAGTGGGCTGCGCGACGTCACCGTGTCTGCGCACGCTGCTCATGATGAAGAGTCCCTCTGTGACTCGAAACTAGTAGAGCTTTTCTCAATTAATTTACGTAAGTAAACCGTGATTTTTAGTTAACCAAATAAATTAGAAGCTCATCGGTATTACTTTAAAATAGCTCACCATCGGATATCGGATATTAAGTATTAAAGACTAAAACAAGTACCTCCAACGTTGAAAACATGATTACTATTGCCTATTATTGCATTATTAATAGTGTTATTATTGTTTCCAGGGTGTGTGTGAGTGCAGCTGCAAGAGCGGTGATGCGCCGCGAGCGCCGGCGATCGACACATGCATGCCGCCCGCGCACCCGGTGAGAATACCAACTTTATATTGTTCACTGTTTATTTATTTATCATTTTCTTAGGTTATTATAGTTTTTAAATATTATTATGTGGGTAGTTTAGCCAACCCGTATTGAGCAAGTGCGACGGTTAATGCTCAAACCTTCTCTATGTGTGAAGAGGCTTTGGTCAGTAGTGGCCAATTATAGGCTGTTGATGTGTAGGTTAGATATTTTACGATGGTCGATTCAAGTATAATGTAAGAATTTAAAAAGAAAATGTGAACTGTCTAAAAAATATTTTAATTGATAATATTAGTTATTTCCTATAGTATACTTTATGTAACCAAGTCGGAGCTGCGGATTAATCCGGAGCTGCGGACAACCTAGCGGGTTTACCGGGACTCCGGCTCGAAAGGCAGGAGAAGGAACGGGGTGGTTTTTAGTCAGTAAGAGTCTGACACTCCCTCTCGCCTCGCCCAAGGCGAGAAAAGTCATTGGATGATTTTCCCCCTCAAAAAAAAAGTCTAACTAAATAGTCCTGTATTTTGACGATAGATTTTAATCGTTGAAATCATTCGACATTAACCTATATACATCTAAATTATAGTTCTAGTTTATTGAAATCTTCTATAAATCCTATTGTAATAGCAACTTCATTTAAAGCTCAAAAGCAACAAACCAAGTAAATAATTTTTAATTTACAATCATCCACTTAAAACAAGATTATAGCAATTACGCTTTCAATTAATTAAAGCGCCAATTACAGAAGCGAAACATAGGAATCTGGTCGCGTTTATATTTCATATAATTTCATATAATTACAATGTGTTGTAATTATTACTGTAGCATTTGTTTGAATTTACTCTCGAGCTCCAATTGGATGGGGTAAACTGGGTTAGATACACATTGGATGGTGACAATGATATTGTTGAATGTGAGGATAAAGTTAACCGACTTTTTTGTTATGTTATATTGTGTATTTTTTACCGTTTTTGTGGTTTACGCTCTATACATAAGTAGGAATAGTGACAAATGCGTCAACTACAGTGTTTTTCTAGTCAGAATATGACCGATGACCGCTAATAGTGTACTGAATGCTTGACTAATATTAATTAGTAAAGCAAAGTAAGAACTATCGTGAGACATACTAAATTAACTAAAAAATCATGGTTCAGACACGTATATTAATGGAGAAAAGCTCTGTTAGTTTCGAGTCGTCGCTTCGCATGCACGACGTCACCACATCTGCAAATACTGCTTATGATGAAGAGTTCTTCTGTGACTCGAAACTAGTAGATCTTTTCTCTATTAATATACGTGATTAAACCGTAATTTTGAGTTAATAAAGTAAATTAAAATGCACGTATAAGCAGCAATAGCTTACAAGTGTGTGGTTTACAACAACTCAGATTATGACACATACCTCGGGTCATTGACCCTAAACAACCTTGTACCAAAAAACTAATAAACATGAAAGTCCTTTACGTAACAAAGAAGGATTTATAAACACAAGCTGACTCACTTCAACCACACGCGTGACTAAAGGATTACATATGTAAACAAATCCGGCATTTTGCAATAACTACCAGTCATACAATGTCTTGTAAAAACAAGTAATAGTTTGACTAATATAGGATGTCCTACTTTCTTTTTGAATCATTATTTTGTTTTTATTCTTTGTAATAGGTTTTTGCGATGATGTATCTTGTGGTGATAGTGATAGAAAGGATTTTAACTAAGCATTCAAATTATCAAATAGCTAATCGTACTGGATGCGTTTTATATGGAAGATGATGAGAGTGTACAACAGGCTTTTTTTAAGGGAGGAAAATCATTCCATTGTTTCTCTCGCCTCGGGCGAGGTGAGAGGGAGTGTTAAACTTTTACTGACTAAAAACCACCCCATTCCTACTCCGATTTTTCGAGCCAGAGCCCCGGTAACCCAGATAGGTAGTCAGTGAATAGGATTCGAAATACCATTCATGGTTGGATATTTGAATCTTCATCTACTTCTGATTCTTTCTGCCCTAATTTTAATTAATTTAATCAGAATATCAGAAGATTTTCTCATCAAAATCCACAAAAACGAAAACGTATGGTAGCACTGCGAATAAATGAATATCTAAAAGAAAACTCTTTACTGCCACGATGTAGGAGTTGGATTGAAATCCAATATCAATACTGAGCAAGCTTCTATCGTTCTACATTTCACATATACCATTTAGTACTTGTAGCCGTTCACATCAAACTTTAAAGAACCAGTATAAACTGACCGTGCTATCTTCAGAAATATCATACTAAGCGAGACCATCATAAACTGGTTTTCATAGCTCGATGTGTGGACTGTATTTAAGCTAAAACCAACCTTGCTGTTTATGAGAAAGAGATCAAATTTAACTGCATATGATTTGTTGAGTATATTAGTTCGTGTAAATTGTATCGCAAGTCAAACTGGCAATGTGTAGTTTCAGTAATATTATGATTTGTTTGAGTTTGGTAGCTTTTGAGTAGGGATATTTGATATTAAGTGGTTGTGGAGAGAACAATGAGCTAGAAATAGATTCCATTCAACATACTCGTATTAATAGACGGTCGACATTTTGGATTAATCTAAAATTAAGTTTCAATATTCTCTAAATGGAACGCCAATTGCTATAAATCTAACATACCTCTTTCGCTTCATCAACAGTCATCAGTCTTTTCATGTATGCAATTATTGGCGTTCCGTTGACTGCCATCCCCCATGGGAGACAGGCGTGAAGTTATATATTCTCTAAATTATGTAAAGTTTCATTATTAACTACCGATTTTATAATTGATCTTAATACAAAATATTTGGATCGATCTTAATTTTTTACAAAAACTCCGTAGAATTGAGATCAATAATCGATCTTAATGCATTGAAATTGGCAATAAATCATCTAATATTTATTAAACTTAGCTTAATCATATTATATTTAAATGTAATTCCAATTAATTCTCAAACCGCTTACGCATTGCAATTTCGTTGAAGCGTATTTCCAAACACACGCCACCGCCGACAAATCACACACAAAAAAAAAAACAAAGACAAATATACACCGCGAAAGTAATTTTAAAAGAAAATATCCGTGGAAAGCGAATAGCATGGACACTGAGCGATGAAATGAATGTAGATACAAAGGAAAAACGAGCCATTGGATGCACACAGCGCTCGATCGGAATCCAATACTACCATTAATTGGCGAGCCGCGTCGGAAAGATATCGTTTTCGGTACACGCAGCACATCAAACTACACGAAACCAGTATAAACTGACCGCTGATTTCAACAAAAGATCTTATAAAGCAAGACCAAGATAAACTGGTTTTATATGGCTTGATTTGTAACCGTGTACAATGCTAACTCTTCCATGAATCGATTCTATTTTCAGGCGTGAAATATTTGGTAAATTTCATTCGCACGTGTGGTTTTGGAAATTGTTGGACAAATGTATGTGATTTGTGCAATCGTTTGAATTGATGACGTCATTTATGTTTTTGTGTTCGCCTTTTGTAGGGTTCGTCATTAGTATTTTATGTTGGAGGTGTGTTTGAAAATGTATCGTTTGTATGATAGGTTAGATGTAACAGAAAATGGATTTTTATTGTTTAAGTATCATGACTATCTGTATAAAAATCAATGGCTGTTCGTTAGTCTCGCTAAAATTCAAGAACCGCTGGACCGATTTGGAAAATTTTGATCTTGAATTAATTGTGGAAGTCCAGAGAAGGTTTAAAAGGTGGGAAAAATTTAATTTGAGACGGTACGCAGTTTGCCTTGTCACGTAGTAGAGAAAATAACGCGGTTGCTTCCCATAATTGATTTAAGCACATGTGTGATATACTTATATTAATTTCTGGAATAGTATGATCAAAATGAATATGATCGAAATGAATGGCTTTTCTTTAGGTAATGACAAACAAATTAAAATATAACTCTTGTTTTTATAATCAAGTTAGTATTTAATACTACTCCGTTTGACAAGTTTCTCTTAGATACATAAAATATATACCTATAACATTGACTCCGAACATTCAGACCAACCTAATTCATGTTCGACCTTCATACGCAGAAATTTCTACAAAAAACGTTTTAATTACAGAAAAAATCTGCACTTTCAATGACATACTCCACTTTCTTTAAAGCCTAATAGCATGGAAACTGAAACATCACAGTGTTTGATAAAACTCAATTATTGCCGACAAAAGCACGATCGCCTGCAAGTCAATGTACCCTCTTCTAACAAATTACATTTTCAACTTTATTGTACTGAGATAAACTCGAAAATCCAATGAATAAAATTGACGGATTGGAGTAGGTTGATCTGCCGCTTACATACATAAATGTTATTCACAAGAATGATGAATTAAATGTACTGGGAACGAAATAATTTTGGGTAATCACTACTCGTGTTCTCATGGAATAATACAGTCATAAAACTTGCAATACAAGGTTACAGTTTAGGGGCCCGCTAGACGTTGCTCTCTTATAAATCCCATAAGAAGAAATTAATGAGAAACAGTTTAACGACAATAAAATGGGTATAGATACTGAATTTTATTCTATTACTGACATTTACAAAAAATATCAGTAATACCCTTACACGATCGGTGCTAGTAGAAAAACAGCTGAACGTTTATTCAATTATAATAAACTAGCTACGCCCGCACGGTTTTACCTGCTCTGCTCTGTTCCTATTAATCGTAGCGTAATGTTTTATAACCCAAAGTCTTCCTCGATAAATGTACTATCCAACACTAAATTATTTTTTTAAATTGAACCAGTATTTTTTAAGATTAGCGGGTTCAAATAAACAAAGAACTTTTTAGCTGTATGTATTAGTGTTTGACATAAGATTTTTCATAATTTTGTCAATGTTGAGCTCTTTAACGGACTATTCTATTTCAATATTTTCTAGACAAAACTTTACCAAATTCTTAATGTGCTTAATAAGCCATTTAAACTTTAAAATACGAAATACAGAACCCCTTTTTTACGACCGAAGCGCAGCCAACAATTTAAAGTTAGATAGCAGTTATTACCCTAATTGTTCGAAAAAACACTTTCTCTATATAAATATTAATGTAGGAGCTATTATACAAATATTTTAATACTTCGCTAGCTTTGTTTTTTAAAATACAAAGTGACGGTTGTGTCCACTTTGATTACATTGTTTTTTTTTTGTTAATTTTAGTCCCGTGTTTTGTAAATGTTTGTATTTGGTCACCCTAGTATGTTTTAGCCTTTTAAAGTTTAATATTGTTTGCGTTTAGTCATAGTTTGTGTTTTAACTACCCTTAGTACGAGTTTGCTTTACGTTGAACGAAAGCGGAAAAGGAGCGCGTTCAGCGCTTTGATTGGTCGGCGCGAATAAACCGACCAATCAGAATTTGGAGAATCTCGTTTCGATCTCGTTAAACGTAAAACAAACTCGTTTTTAGCCCTCTGTTATGTCGATGTCCTAAATGAAAGAGTTTGTGTGGTTATTCTAAAATTATCTATATATAAATCTTCTTTCTACTCGCCTTGTCTGAATTGGTTTTTGGGTAGAGTGCTGAGTGTCTTAACTGGATTTGAGTAAATCTTTATTTTACAAAGCAAGTGCCTTTTTGTCATTCACATATTTTTTAAAAGCTTAAAATAAATGCTTAAATGATGTAAGTTTAGCATCACTTTTAATTTCTACAATATTAATAATTATAATAACCTGCATCTTAGACACACACATTTCTAAAAACCTAATATTACCATCTTACGAAGAACCAAACACACAAAGTCTATACAGCTTCCATCTTCCCACGCCAATATTAGTCACTGGAACAGGTCACTGGGCTAGCTATAAACTATATGGCTACCTGCTAGCCAGTCAGTAATTAATAATTATGCCCAATTGATATTTATGCGATCCCACGGCAGTTAGGCGATGACGTGTTTATGATATGTCACTGTTCGGTGTTTGGTTTGCATGGGAAGGTATGGAGAGCTGAGTTGTAGCTAGATTTAATTGAAATATTACTCACTTGCTCATGTGAATTCACAGAGGTTATATATACATATGTGACAGTGACTCCTCTGGTGTTGCGGGTGTCCATGGTCAGCGCTGATCGCTTACCCATCAGCTCGTTTGCCTCCTATTCCATAAAAAATATATTATATACTTCAATGTTCATGTATCAAGTCACACTTTTTTTTTTTTTTGAGGGCGGAAAATCATCCAATGACTTCTCCCGCCTTGGGCAAGGTGAGAGGGAGTGTCAGACTCTTACTGACTAAAAACCACCCCGTTTCTTCTCCTGCTTTTCGACCTGGAGCCCCGGTAAACCCGCTAGGTAGTCCGCAGCTCCGGATCAGGCATCAGCCCTACTGGGCCCCATCTGTGGTGGTCTGATGGCTCTTTGAGGCGCGCGCGGAACGCGACGTGCGCACTGGGATTTCAATTCTTCATTTCTTTTTAAACGGTTTTATTTTTTACAACATTACAGCCTATCATTATCGCTTCGGCTCCCATGGGGGCAGGGATAATGGAACGCCAATTGCTACGACTCTTACACACCTCTTTCGCTTCAACAGCAGTCATCAGTCTGTTTTGCATGCTCGTCGGTTAAAGGTACTTAATTTGGCCCTTCTGTAATATATCGCCAATCTGGTCTCTATATGTCCGTCTAGGGCGCACTCACCGACAGCCCCATTCATATTCGCCTTGTATATTTATTTCGCTAAATTCTGCAAAACTTTTTTTTTTCACGATCTTCATTTTGAAGTCAATTACCAATTTCACTACATTTCCAATTACTCATCACAAATTAAAAACTACATAATTAAATTGCATTGCAATCGCAACGTTTACCTTGACAACGTACTACAATGTGAAGCGTTGTACAATAATTAATGAATTTTGAAAATGGCAGCCAATAATGAAACTGACCGTTTAATTAGTAGTGATTAATTATTGTATGTCAGCTATAGTTTAAAAGCTTTTACTTAGTAAAGTATTGAAGATAATTTGTTATGAGTGTGTGAGATCATTACTTAGCGATAATGGTTTTATTGACATGTTACTTATAAAGTAGGTAATAAGTTAATTTCTCATTTTAATGGAAAGTGAAATGAAAGTGAAAACATGTTAAATTATGTTTTACGGGTTACGTTCGTCACTTGACTAGTTTCAAGTCGTGTTAGGGATCATAATTATGACTAACATTGCTGATTTGGGAATATCATACTCTGTTCCTTAGCGTGACGCTGCTGATCTACTATTAGTCTTTTCAGGAATTTAACTTCATGGTTGGCAATTGTGCTTGTAAAGTTACAATCAGTAAATTATGAAAAAAAATATACAAATATAGTGCTTGTACGTATTTCATGTACATCATTTCAATGTTACTAAGTGTAAAAAACACAGTTCTTTTTATATTCCTGTGGAATTGTCGACAGAACGTGGGTAAATATTATCTCACACTAAGACTACACCATTTTTGATTTCTCCCGGGATAGTGAATTAGCGAGAAGTCTGTATTTATTTTATGTATTTTTTTAGTAAAATACATATTAACTTACTGGAGTAGTGGACGAATTTAGTGAAGACATTTTCTCGCTGAAATAACATCTTGATTTTTTAGTTCGTAGTTTGAAGTTAATATTTGTTGTTTTGTCAGTCGACTATGTAAATAATGGGCTAAAATTACAAGCTGGAGACCCACTTTCATTGCTTCGTATATTTACAAATTACAATTTTGCCTGTGGACTCACTTCATCGAGACTAATTGGCGAAAATCTAAAAGTGGTTTTATTAAAGTTGATTCTGTGGACATTCCCACTTTTTATACGGTAATCATAATAATGACAAATAATAATAACTACGCTATATAAACTAGTTTGCATGCAATTAGGTTTATAACTTTCATTTTTACGCGCTCATTAGCAAAATATGAAATAATAAGAGAATAAAGGCAAATTTGGGTGACCCTGTTCGTGCTAGCCAATTTTGAATTCTATAATGAAGCTCTTTAAAAGTGATTTAGGTTGAGTCACGATGTTTTTGGCTATTTTTTGATAAATCCGCGAATCGTTTGTAAGAGACAATAGTTTTGTTAGTTGAAAATGAAATACACGTTTTGGAAATACTTTTTTGTTGGTTGTAGGTTTGTGTTGTTGGTATAATATGGTTTGTAAGCGTTAGAGCACAGTAAGAATTGTTAGAATAGTAGCACAAACATGTATAAAAATAAAAACAATTATTCTCAACAATAAATCTAGAATTAATCAAAAGTTCTTGATGTTTGACCATAGACATAGTGTTAGTGAAGTAAATTTTGTTTGTATTCATGAGTACAATCCTGTGTTTAAATATCCTACACTAATTACCAGTCGCCCAATATACAATGCAACTAAGAGTAAATATTCTCTCAATGGCAGGTTTATAACAATACTACATATTCTACAACCCACAATTCTATCACCAACTCAAACCTTTTCCTCGCTCAATTACAGCCAACCAGAATCTTAACCTCCCTCATTTAAGTTTACATTTTCGTCCACAGAAGAAACTGACTGTAACCCAAAAACAACCAATGTTCTTCTGTTTCTAATTAAGATATTTACTAAAGTTTCTAGAGGTTCAAAGGGAACTGAGGATTTGTAATTACTCCCTCTTGTTTGAAGTGGTCCTAAACTTGTTCCACCCCATTATCTGTCATCCGAATCTTCTAATTCAATTGCGAGTCCACAACAATTTTGTATTATTCGGTCATTTTATTTGATTTTGCGTTTGTGAATTAGAAATGTTTTGGTCGCTTCGAGGAATTGTTTTTGTATTAAATTTTGAGACAGTTATTAAGACTGATAGTGATTTGAAAGTGGGAAAGTTGTTTGTGTTTTGGTGGTAATGAAAATTTGGATGTCTTATTTATGGCAGAGATTGAGGAATGTTAAAAATAAGTCATAATTGTAAGCGGTAATTATGGTGTTGTTTCCAACTGGCCAATCTTGGAGTCATTCGAGTGGTTTTGTTTTGTGGCTGAAATAGAGGTGACGATGATGACGTAATTGTCTCTCAACTCTAAACTGGAGGCTCAGATCTACGCGTGACACAATGTGTTTTCTATTGTATCTCGTATACTGGCAAGGCTCGTATACTGGCATACAAGAGGTTAAGAACTAAGAGCATTCTAATAATCTACTACGAAAAAAATCCATTCTGTAGTGAAATCATTTTTACAATCACCATCTTTACTTTGCGTACGTAGGTAAAGGTTACATATTGTCTATAATCCATAACTACACGAACCAAATAAAACCAAACAAACTCAACCATTTAAAGTATTAATAACCATTTAATATAGAATATAACGTGTGCGATAACTACATAATAACACTAGCATCAGATAAAACAATGATAGTAGACTACAAGACCGCTTTCCACGCGCCGGCCGTCCGATGGCGATGAATATTACATGAGAACACTGAGCGCTTGCCACGTGGGAAACTTTAATGTGTTTTATTTAGTACGATACACATATTTTTTTATATACTGTATATGTGTTTAGCTTGTATACTAACACAGGTGTATGACATACATAATTTAGTGTTACAACAGAATTATTAATATCGAAAGAGCTGTAATTTAGAATCATTTATAGCATATACATATTTTTAGTTATGCTGAACTGATTCAACAAGAATCAGATGCTAGGCGTAGGTACCTGATTTTTATTCACAAGGTAAACTTAGAAAATATCGAGATTTATTACTCTACCATAACAATCCTTTATAACTTATAATGTCTATGAATCAAAATCATAATGTATCCATACACGAGTCACATCGAATATATTTTGATAAATTGTATTATTCAAATGAAGTACCACAGAATGCCCACAGGACGGACCTTTGTCAAAAAACTTTCGAAATTTATAAATAAAAGAGACAGACTTTTAATAAAACTTTAAAGGTAAAGAAGAAAAAGACAAAAGATCTCAAGTTTTAAATTAAGTTTCTGACTTAATGACTTAAGTAAGTTTGTAATTTACTTTCAAATTTTAGGGTAAACAGAGTTCTTTATAGGGTTCCGTAAAGGTCCACAGAAATGGCGTCGGAAAGTCTGGCTTTGTGTAATCAACTTAATACTTTATAGTGGGTAGTAGATTTATTTAACTTGTTAGTCTAAGTTGTAGAAGAAATCTAAGAGTAAGAAATAGTGGTTTTACATGAACATAAAAACGTTTAGCAGAGTTGCAAATTACGCTTTAACACACATTTTGGTTACCACATACCTGGTGCAATTCCAGAATTAGTATTTCTATTAGGAAATATGCGAAAATACACAATAAGCTTTTGCTCCAGCCGTACTTGCAGACTATAAAGATACAGTCGCAGTAGCAGGTCGCACCGAATTCGCAAACCGCAAGTATGATAAGGCTCTAAGGAAAATAGGACTTTTAACTTTAGGCTTTGTAGCTATTTTAGTAGCTTTGTACGTAAATAAAGAGTACTATATAATAGTATTAAAATTTTAGCTTCAATCATAACCTATATTATAGCTATATAAAGTCTCACCTAAATCCATCCACAAGTTTTTGCATAATTGAATAACAAACAAACATATTCACGCAATATTTCAAACATGGATACAGCAATAAAATTTAAACTACAGTGCCTTATGAATATTGATGGGGATATTCTATTTCATTACTAATACCAACAGTATTGAGTATTCATAGAAATGCTCGTAGGCTTTAAACCGATACTGAATCTTTCAACGTTCAGTTGGAAGCCATCAGTGATTCATAGTTTCATTTCGTTTTAATAATCGGAAATTGTTAACTGTTTGTGTTTCCTATTACTAGTCACTATAACCAAACTAAGATTTTCTCCTGTGTCATGTGTCCTGTGTGGATTACACAAAGAGTTGCTCCGACTCCTCTGGTGTTGCGTACCATCAGGTGACTCGCCTGCTCGTTTGTCACCTATTCCATAAAAAAAGGAAATGAACCCGCTACACTTTGTACGGCAGCCGGTAGCCCAGCCACCGCACCAACCGTGCAGTCAAATAAGTCAAGTGTAGATAAGTCAATTTGTATAAACTATTTATTTTTATGAAAGCTGTAGAATGGCGATATTATAAATGCGAACGTTTTTATGTTTGTTTGTTACTCATTTAAGTCAGTGTGTGGCAAAATATTTAAAAAAATAACTTGCACAACGAAACAAAACCTATGTTAATATACACAGATAACATTTTTGCACTAACATAACTCATAGTAGGCACTATGTTGTAACGAAATATCAGTCCCGTCACACATTACCCGTCCCGCATACAAAACATAGAATACATTACTACACTTTTTGAACCGCCCATACATTAAGTGAAAGTGATCGCGTTAAGTGGGCTGTAATAAATTTAAATATGACAACTGAGATATTACAATGTAAAGGTTCGTATACATTCGTTACTTGTTTCGGTATTTTATTGTGAGGTTGAAAGTTTTTGTGTGTGGGTGTTGATCTCGGAAAGTGATGTACGGATTTTGATGTGATTTTCGTCTGATGGATAGGGCGTGAATTTGATTGATGATGGTATGGTGCAAATTAATGGTGAATAGGTTAGATATAGTCTAGTTAGTTTTTATTTTGTTAGTCGATATCATGACTAATTTTAAAAGGAATAATTAAAGTCAAAGTCAAAATTATTTCTTTCAAATTGCCCAAGAAGGCTCTTTTGAACGAACGTTAAAAATGTCTGTCTGTTGATCAGTCCTCTAGTGAAGCTATTTGCTCGTTCCAAAGTGTAGATTCCTATGAAGAAGAACGAGCAAGAAACTCCATAGGTTTATCAATCAGATTTACAATAAAATTCTTGGTTCTCTCCTATCAAAACTCTTAATTATTAATCAATTCGAACTATTTTAGCATCTTCTATTCTAGTTATAGCCACTTAAAATGATTTAGTTCCTTCATTTTAATCTATAGAAAGATTAAAATGCTATTAAATTAAACTTGTGATTGGGTTCGCAACTTAACGAAGCGAAATAGGACATTTTCAATTAGCAGTATAACACTGAATTGGATTACTTTTATAATTAGCACGATATTAATGTTCGTTAGTACTTGTTTTCTATGCTTTATTGGTATATAAATTTAGTGTTTATTGATTAGTTCAATAGCTTTGGTCAGAAAACTAAATGAAATAGTATTTTTTTGTGTCTATAAAATTATATTACGAACTGTTTTAGCCTCACAGAAAACCGACGTGAAACAACGCTTGCGTAGTGTTTCGTTATGTGAGTGAGGTTACGGGAGGTCCAATTAACACCTTCCTAATCTCCGCAATCCCTGATTCCCCAACAACCCTTAAACCCTAAAAGGCCAGCCAGTAGCCATGGGGAGCCAGGTCATCCATCTGCCCGATTATCGACTTATACCATAAAAAAATCCTTATAGCCGAACCAAAGACTAGTTGCCTTATTGATAGTGGCAGTCACACTATCAATAAGGCAACTAGCTTTTACGCACTATGCATTAGTCTTAACAATGAGTTGGCGTAGTACTACAAACTTTAGAAATGGAAAGGAAATGTATGAAGATAGCTAAGCACTTAAGAATTACTTGGAGAAATTTTTGCATCTCTACTTGAACCTATCGTCTAGCTTGAAAGTTGTGACACCTGATCAAGATAAGAAATTGACTTAATAATAGTCTTTGATGCTAATGTAATAAAATGGTTGTTTGTTTGTTTTTTTTTTCTGCTTCGTTAGAAGAGTGCCTGCAGGTGTCAGTGACAGTGGCTGCAAAGACTCAAGGGTCTCATTGGCGGATCGGAAAATGAAATGAGTTTATTATTTTTTTAATTACCGGCAGTGTAGTGGAATTATGCACAGTGAAAAGTTTACTTCTATTAACTTTTCGTATAAGACAAGAATAATAAATACATTGTGTATTGCATGGATCTGCATTCCACCGCACGAAATGATTATTCCTTAGCTTCCTACCATTTCCTTAAGTATTTTTGTTGGATAGAAGATATACGCAATGGTAAGCGAACAGAGCCACCTATGATCACCAGTCACACCAAGTCACTAGTGAATTGCCGACTTTTACAAGTTTAGTCCTTTAGTTATACTTATCTTAATAATTTATCTTATCTTTATATTATATATTTTATCTTTTTTTTGGAATGTGTTCTATGTATGATACAACTTGAGGAAGATCTGGTTTCGATGCTATAGAAGAGAGCCTGCGGGTAAAACCACAGGAAAATCTTAGTCGTAACGTATGACGAATGACTGGTTTGAATATTTTTTTATGCTGTCTATAAATAATCTGGTTTTCTGTGCGGTGTGTCTAAGGCTGTTTTCTATATACTTTCTCTTTCAATAAAAATAAAAGTATGAATTAGTAGATATCGAAGTTGTAAGAACTTTTTTTTTAATTTATGATAGTAGTTTTGTTGTGTGTTTTCTTATTATAGTGTAGTTCGTTTCTAATAGTTCTATGCAACTGGTAGTGAATGAAACTGAATTTGTAAGAAAATAATTTCCTTCCCTATCATAAAATTTAAGTGTGGGAAAGCCATGCTTTGATACGAGTAGGCCGGCTCGACCGGAGTGATACCACTTTACAGAAAACTGACGAGAAACAACGCCTGTGTTGTGTTTGTGTTTCGTTGTGTGACTGAGGTTAAAGGAGACCCAATAATAATTACAATTAAATTCTTAACACCGAAAAAGCCGGCAACGCACTTGTAACGCACCTCTAGTGTTTCTGGTGTCCATAGGTGGTGCTTACAATCAGCTGATCCATATGGATTTTGGATGGGATGTTTACAGGTTTATCTCATACAAATAATACGCAGATATTAAGATATAATTCTTGTGCAGGATACCGTATTTATGTAGAATGCGGATAATTCAAAATATTTTCCGTCCATTGTCCCACATAATTTGAATTCTGGAGACCCTATGTTACTGGGTTAGGCAACCAATATATCTTATATCGAATTATCCGCATAACATAATATTATTTAGGTATCCGATTATATAAGATTTCTTTATTTATTACTAGCTGACCCAAAATAAATTTATCTATTTTTCTGGCGTTTTCCGCGGCTCACGACTAGTTCATAAGCCCCAAGTATAGCTCGAAACCAGTCGAGTAACCACAATAGTCAGCTTGGATCTTTACGGTGAAGCAGTTACTTTGATTTCTAACTACAGTTAAATTTAACTTGAAATATAACATTAAAGGTTATTCCATTACTTGTGACGGTTTTCCATGAAACGATGATTACATAATTCCGATCAGAATTTAATTTCAATCAATTTTCAACCTGTTAACAGTGAAAATAGAATTTCTTTTCGCAGAACAATTCCGGCTGTGCCGTAAACTTGAATTTAGTTTTCCGTAAACTGCTATTCAGGGAATTTTCAGTTAATCTTAACAGTTTATGAGTTTTTACGAAGATTAGTTCTCAAGGTTCGTAAAGTGTCGTGGATTCTACGCCTGGTTGGGGTAATGTGACCTTTTTTTAATTATTTCCTGTTTGGTGGTCCACTGGAATAATGGCAAAGGCTTGGGAACAAAATGTTAAGTACGTGTAACTAAATATAAAGTTAAAAGTCTGCCAGAAACTTAGATGAATTTGTACTTTTTCACCGGGAGATGTGCTATGTAGCTATGTTACGAAGACGTAATAGCTAAGCTGTGGAAATATGTGCCCGTTTTCATCGATACTAAGCTATGTAGCTGTGCGAGGAAAATGCATGACACACGAGTAAGATTTGATACGTAAACCGGTATCGTCCAATCAAAAAGTAATGAGTCAGCGAATTATAAAATTTACATAAGATGTCTCTTTGGGTCAAATGCGACCTCTTTTAAATCCGTCAATGGGCAAGAAACCAGATTTAATCTTAGTAAAATGGGGTCAATAAACCTGTTATACGTGTTAACTATGCATAAATGTTTAATAAGCTTATTATAGTTATAAGTTGGTTTTCTTCAAATCTAAATATGGGAAACTCAATGGTGACTGACTGACTGAATGACATAGTCATCTATCAATGCACTGCCCAAATTACTGGACGGAATGGAAAATTGGCATGCAAGTAGATGTTATGACGTAGCCATCCGCTAAGAAAGGATATTAGAGTTTCTTTGAGGTATTTTATGTAAACATAGGTACATAATGTGAGAGAGATAGAAAGAGTAAAACCACGTATCTCCCGTGAGATTTAAGAAAATTTTTGACCAATACCAATGTCACACCATTGTCGGAAAATGTTGAATTTGTTTGGAAATTTTGAACAACGCGAGACGTCCATAAGATGTATTTCCTTATAATCTTTTCTAAAACAAAATGTAAACAAATGCCAGTACTTGTGAAGCCCGTGGGATATGTTTTTCATTATTAAAAATTATTAAGATAATGGATAAGAATATTTTGTAATAACTGACAACATCCGGAAGAAGGCTAATTGAAGATTACTTCATTAAAAATATTGTAAATATTTATTAATGAATTCTAAGAAAAAAAAAATTACAAATAAGCTTGAAGGCATAAATAATAAAAAAAAAGCTTCTATTACAAAATTCATTATATCGAGTTTATTTCCTATAAAATTAAATTTAAATTCTGTTATCAAACCTTCAAGAAAGAGCGTACTCCTTTTTAAAAGGCTGGCAAAGCACCTAGCTGTGATTCCTCTGGTATTGTGGGTGCCCATGGGCGGCGCTAATCGCTTACCGTCAGATGATCCGTCTGCTCGTTTGCCCTATATTCCATAAAAAAATAAATAAAGAAAAATGAATGTAATGTAATCATATTTATATCCTACCACCTATGTATGATGTATATATTGCTTCTAACCTGAAACTAACATAATACAATATTAATAAAACTAGCAATAAATGATTACCTACATTCACACAATATTTCCAACAAATTACATTAACCAAAAGAAAATGTAACGAATAATTGGGTAAATAAAGTACATATTTGTATAACAAAAAGTACTATTACGTGTAACAGTAGTATAGAGACACGCAGCTTCGCGTGCCTTCTTTTACTACCGTTATTGTATCATGAAACTTAAATTATATGTATAATCACAGTTTATTTTCCCTAAAGATGTACATAGTAGAAGTTTGAAAGAACACCTGTTTTCCGATAGGTTATTACCGCCGTACTCATAGCTTTTTTTTTTACGTTTGATGTGTCGACGTTTGGCCGCTATCTCGCCTGATGGTAAGTTTTGATGCGGCCTACGGTGGAGCACGTCTGCCCATAAGCAACCTCATTCACTTGGGGTTTGGAGACACCCAGATTACCCACTTTATCCACCCAGGAAACTAAGACTTCGGCAAAGAATTCCACTTTATCCACGTGATTTAATGGTAACTTAACCCAGTCCTTAGCAATTGTTTTCGATACAAAATCGTTACTAAGGAATAGTTTAAGGAATCATTAAATGTGTCTGAGTGCGGCAGTTAGTGTTATGAAGTGTCAATCTATAATTTATTTGTTAAATTAAAGAAATCTGTTGATGTGTGGAAAGAAAGAAAATACTATGGCAAACTTTAAAAATGTAATTAGAATAGTAGGTACCATTTATTATAAAACAGTAGCCGACCGACATTCACTAAATTTTCGACACAAAACCGCTGTATCGACGCCATCGCCGTCGCTTAATTAACTGGGCACAATACGTTATAGAAATATGCCCCATATAATAATAATGTGCCCAGATGAATAATGTGCCCAATTAATAATATGTATCGTTCATTGTTTATCTTTTGTTCGGTAACTGGTGGACGATGAAGGGTTAGCTTTTGTTTTAGAACAATAGTTTGTTGTTGTTATAGACATATCTTAGAGTGTTTGTGGGTTATATATGTACCCTTAGTACGAGTTTGTAAGTAATCGAAACGAGAGCGCGTTCGGCTCTCTGATAGGCCGGCTCGAATAAACCAACCAATCAGGGCGCCGAACGCGCTCTCGTTTCGTTTTCGTTCAACGTAAACTCGTACTAAGGGTACTATTGTCTCTTCGTATTGAATGTGAGTTAGACTGGTTAGGTGAACTCATGGCTTTATTTTAGTCGCTTGTCTATAATATTTATCTTTAGAATGTTAAGGTATGACTAGATATGGAATGGATTTCTTCTTCATATACAAGTACTTTGAACTTTGGACAATGAGCTTTTTCTTATTTTTAAACATTGCCCTTCACTAGGATTTTCTCCTGTGACGTGGGTGCGTTTACAAACATACAAGTTCACATACACATTACACCCAGACGTTGCGTGCCTGCCTGGTTGCCCTGCCACCGCGCCATGCAGTTAAAATGTTGGACATTAATGGCACTATATTTTTTTTATAATCATTTTAATAAATAATATCTACAAGAAAGTTATGTAGATAATAAAATGTATTATTATGTCAACGGCAACGCGTTCTAAAATTGATTTAAATTAACGGCCAACAGTGTCAAAGGTGAATTATTTGACTTTCCATTATATGCGCTTAACCCATTATTTTAAGGTCGTTTTTTCAATAAATTAACTGTTTTGACATGAGCATTAGATGTAATGTGCTTTTACTTTTAAATGTAAAGCCTATAAATCATGAATTTCGTTTCACTAATGGTATAAATACCATTAATATGTAGCTGATGAAAGGTAGGTAATGAGTTTATGGTATTAGCACTATTTTCTACATATTTTTGAGAAGAATAGGGTATAATGTAAGTAGTAGTAGTTAGATTATTTTAAAATATTAGACACGTATTTTTTATTTTCTTACAGAAACAAAGACTTTCGAAAATACATCGATTTGAAATATATCGTGACATCACTTTTAGGTAAATTTTATAAGTAGAAATGACGTATTTGCCTATCCTAAACTTTGGTAAGATAGATAAATATTGCTTCTTAAATATGTAATGAACCATTAAAAGTGCTCAACACTACATTTATTTGAGTTAATCCTGCATTATTATTCAATCTTCTCATCTTTATGCCCAAGAACATCCATAAAAATATCTTAAGATATAATTTTTTCAAACATCTTATTATAAATCAGCTAACGGTACTTTATCAACACCACATCGAGAAATAATTCTATTAAATAAAAAATCGGCATTCTTTCCCATGATCACAATCGATTCTAAAAACTTCTGCTACAGTCGCCGAGAACCGATGAATCGATAACATTCAGTCAATAATCGGACAAAGCTTGAATCGGTATTGAAATTCTATAGTCACTGCTTACTACCTTGTAATGAGTACGTGAATTTTATATTAATTTGTTATAGATTCTTGGTCTATAAATTTAAAATATTAGTGTGTGAGAGTCATTCTTCGGCATAAATTGGCTGACTCGACCGAGTAATACCATGGCCTCACAGAAAGCCGACGTGAAAAAAGCTTGCGTTGTGTGAGTGAGGTTACCGGAGGGCCAATTATCAAGAACCCTAAAATTCTTAACACCCAAAAGGCCGGCAACGCACTTGTAACGCTTCTGTTGTTTCGGGTGTCCATGGGCGGCGGTGATTGCTTATCATCAGGTGATCCGTCAGCTCGTTTACCGGCTTATAAAAAGCCTGTACTTCAGTTCACTATCAAACATAACTGAAAAAACAACCCAACCTAAGTGTTGTCACGGAAGAGAAAAGTACAACAACACTAATTTGTGTACCTTGACAAACAAAAAGGCCATTATCAACGATGCATTAAGGGCAAATCAAATATTAAAAAAATAATACTCAATTTACTACGGCCCGTTTTTCTGGGACATGGTACAGTCATCTACAGATGGTGTTTGGAAAGTTATAATATAAGTTTGTTATGTTAAAATATACCAGAGAAAATTATGAAAAATTTTAAAAGTATGAAATAAGTAAGTACAGTACAAGTTATTTTGTTATACAAAGTGAGATGGTTTTACACAGGCGATGGTACATAATATAAAAGATTCATTGTCTTTAAATAGAGGAAATATATGAAAATAATCGTTCAGTAGAAACATAGATAATATGTTTATGAATAAGTAAAATTTCAATGTTTACCCCAACTTTTACAACAAAATTATCTTGCATTAAACATATTTGTTTATTTTTATTTAACAGAAAAAAATTTTTAAAACCTCGAGTGCTTTTTCCCACCACAAAAAAAAAAATCCCGTAAAAGTTACAAAATCCGTTCGAACATTCGACATTTCAAATTTAAATTGTAAATGTCTCTGTACGCGACGTTACTCGGCCACAATATAGACGAAAGTGAAAATGGCCTTAAAACGTGTACAAACATACTAAGGTACCGTCTGGTTTGTCGTTGACAAAAAACAAACAACGTCCCGACATAATAAGACTATAGAAAGTGGACTAACAAAGTATTAAATGACTTTTTTTTACTAATTCTTTCATTCTTCATTTTCTTTGAGAAAATTTTTGGTGATTATTTGTGCCAGTGGGTTGCAAATTGAAATGTAGTTATGACGTCACTTTTTGTTCTTTCTGAAGAAAACTGGTGTAAGGTGATGATGATCCATGGGTGATGTACAATTGGGAGCAAAGAAATGAAGCCACCAGTGTTAATATTTTCTGTTGTAAATATTTTATTAATTAGTAACGGATGTCGAATGAAACACAATTTAATTATTTTAAAATTCAGTATTTTTTATAAAATAAATACATTTTATTCTAGAGGTTTTTAAAATTATAAAAACGCTAGTGACTCCGTTTTTTTGTTTTAACTGTATTTTCGGAACATTACAATTATTTATAATTAGAGTAGGCAATAAGATTATGTTGCTAAAATCCATCATTATACCACTCATCGTACAAAGGAATTACAAATGAAACTCAACAAAAACCGAAAACCAGGAACACATCCCCCATCCCAATAATAGACCCCGATACCGAATGAAGTTGCATTTTCAACCTCTCAAACTTAATGAATTTGCCCGTAACGTGCGCGCTTGTTACGACCGAATTCGGTAGCTTTTAAATATTCAGCAGACGTTACGGTATTTTTTGCGTGTAACCCACCTGACTCTGATTGAATTTTCGTGGTATCACGTTTTCTTGGACACAGTTTGTTGAGGTGATTTTTTTTTTATGAAACACGCCGTAATCGAGCAGACGTATTACCTGATGGTAAGCGATCGCCGCCACCCATGGACACTTAAAACACCAGAGGCGTTACAAGTACGTTGCCGGCTTTTTGGGAGTTAGGAATTTAAGGGTTGTTGTTCGGGAATCGGGGATTGGGAAGATTGGGAAGGGGGGAATTGGGCCTCCGGTAACCTCACTCACACAACGCAAGCGTTGTTTCACGTCGGTTTTCTGTGAGGCCGTGGTGTCACTCCGGTCGAGCCGGCCCATTCGTGCCGAAGCATGGCTCTCCCACACTTTTGATACACATTGATTGCCATCACGTTTGCGTACTTAGACCGTCTCTCGTTGTGGCCACAATGTCGTGTTTTCTTGTTTCTTCTTTTTTCTCTCATTTACGACCATTTATGTGGATCGCAGCTAAGTGTTGTAGTGACCGCAGAAGGTTTGCCAGCAACATTTTTTCACGGAGATAATGCTAACGTGATGTTGAAGGTTTATTTTGAAACCAGATTTCTATCACAGGTTTGCACGTGTGGTTTTTCTTGACTTTTTTTTGAGTGTATGACTCATTTTTTAAACTATCTTAGTCTAGAAATGAAGAACACGATAGTAACAAATTAACTAAAACTCACGGTTTACTCACGTAAATTAATGGAGAAAAGCTCTAGTAGTTTCGAGTTACAGAGGGACTCTTCATCATGAGTCGTGGTTGGTTAATTTAGTATGACTCACGATAGTTATAATATTAAGTTGTCAAATTTGGTCCAGTCGTTCTTGAGTTTAGAGCTTAGCAACACATTAATTTACTAATAATTTTCTTTAATACAGATAGATTAGTTCTCAAAACACATAAATCTAAACTCCAAGTAAATAAATTACCTACATTTTGAACTAGAACATTTGTAAATCAAAAGCTAAAACTTGATTTGATTAATTACTTCAACAAAGAACTTAATTTATAGAGAACACTTTCGTGAACTAAAATGTATTCTATGGCTAAAATGTGACATAAATCAGGTATTTTAGTTCCTATACAGACGTTTATCGCAAAAATGTTACATAAAAATTGATGAATGTTGATTAAATGAATTAGTTATTGTATTGAAGTGGATCACGTTTCCCGTTAACGGGATTTTTAGTTCATCATTTTATTATGACAGTGATTGTAATGAACCGTAATTAGCATTATAAATAGTAGCCATTAGCTACATTAAGAATACATCGGATATTTTTGTCAAATTCTATTTTGTGAAATATTCTGAAATGTAAAAATAGCTTAATTGCCTCTTTTTTATTGGGGAAAATTATCCAATGACTTCTCCTGCTTTGGGCGGAGCGAAAAGGGTAAGATTATTGACTGAAAACGAAATAAAAAAAAGCAGGAGTAAAACAAAATTTAAAAAAAACGGGTTACTGTTCCTACTCCTGCTTTTCGAGTCGGAACCCGGTAACCCGCTAGACAGTCCGCAGGTTCGGGCAACTTCATTGACTTTGGAAATAAATTAAATGCTGACGCTCATTTCACATTAAAAAAAGTAATGCTTATATTATTATTTTCCATAAAAACGTAGACATAAGGACCTACGTCAACAAAAATGAATTACCGTAAACATTTATTTTTAGCAACAAAAAGTATTACAATAAACTCATTACAGTAAAAAAGCTGACAGAATCGTTTTGTGAGAAAACAATCGATATGGGGACTTACTTTAACCGATTATAATCGATTCGAATCGATTTTTTATTGCGATCGTCTCCGGTGTAATCGCTCGTAACAATTTGTTACTTGGATGAGGTCCATTCTTGGATTCGGTTCTTTGCAATTTCAAAAAACCAATAAATATTAAATTTCTGTAATGGCAAATTAAATAATAATAATAGACACCAATATAAGCGGTATGATAAGAGATTTTAAAGCATAGTAAATTAAACTGTTAATTTTATCACTTTAAAGACATTCAAACCGTAAAGGCACTTTCCTTTCGAAGAAAGTACAAAAACTAACTTTTCAAATCATTTCCATCAACAAGAACAAGAAAAACTATACTTTTTTTAAGGGGCATAATCATCCAACGACTTTTTTCGCCTTGGGTGAGGCAAGAGAGGTCAGACTCTTAAAAACTAAAAACCATCCCGTTTCTACTCTTGATTTTTCAGCTGGAGCCCCGGTAATCTGCTAAGCAGTCCGCAGCTCCAAAAGAAAAACTATATGTAATTAGCAACACAAAAAGTCCTCAAAAGTCAATTACGTAACCACTCTCTTTCGTCTCACCAATTAGAATACCAAAAAAAAAAACAACTGAACAGTATTAACACTTTTAATTTCACTAAACGACGAGGCACGTAAATTCAAAACTTTAAGTCCATCACCATTTAAGTCACGAACGAAAGACATTAGAAATTCTGCAAGCGACTGTACACGTAATAGGAACCAAAGGACGTGTTTATCTAGCCGTTTTGCATCCATTGCTGTAACTACATAGACGCTTTTTTGTACACCACTAAGTAAGTTGTCAATGTACACAAAAAAAGAAATGTAAGCAAAAACGTCTTTGGCACTTCTTTCCATTACTTCATTAGCGAAAAAGTCTTCATTAAAATTACCTTTTATTCTGTCATCGTTTAAGAAAAAATACGCTGTAGTAAGACGTCCATTAGTTTTCTTTAAGATGCTTTTTCTAAAACCACTCGATGTTCACTTTCACTGGTTTTTAGATAATTGTTCTCTGTAATTATTGTGGGTGGTTCCGCTCTATCGGCGCCGAAGATCGATGCCGTTTGTAAATGTTTTTAGTTTTTTAAGAACACGTTTTACTTTTTCGGAGATAGTTTTGGGTTCATGAAGTTCGTTTTTGTTTCAACGGTAAAAAGGTTAGTGTCAGTGAAATCGAAAGCGAGTTTTCGTTTTCCAATAGTTTTTAGACGAGACTTTAGGTACCTTCCCTTTGGGAGCTTGCGGATTATGAATTGAAGATGATTTCACGTCTAACTATTACTATTACGACTGACTAATACACGCCTTATGTCATGTCTCACCAAGAAGTCTGTATTTGATGTGAGTATTTATAGATATGTGAGGACAAACCTCACGATGTTGGGCTTATTTCTAAATATAAGTTTGAAATTGCCAACCCGCATTGAGTAAGCGTGCTGATTAATGTTCAAACCTTCTTTGTGTGAGAATAGGCCTTTGGTCAGCAGTGGCCACTTATAGATATTTGTAGATATTTGTTACTTATTTGATTTAATTACGCAAAATTGAATGATCGTTTTCATCCCGACATTTAACGATGTAGTAAGTGGTCCACTACTAGTTAATACTGTTTTACTTTAGAGGTGTGTAGAAATGTACTAAAGTGTCAAAGATAAGACCACAATCGCTCCAGAAATAACGGTCTATGTCGAAACAAGATCACTTTATACACCAACACTGTTCTACAAGAAATTAGATAATTAGACATGTAATTAATCAAGTCAATCCACTTCCAGTTGTTAGGCTGGTTGCCGTCCTAATTTACATTTCAAGTGTCTTTATCAAACACACAAACTTGTCGCGCGACACTAGTCTATCGATCTGATAAGACGTTGCATTCCAAAAACGCGTTCGATTCTATAAACAAATCGACGAATCGCCCACGTGTAGACAGCCTAAGACAAATGTACATTAGGACTTACAGATCTTGGAGAAATCAAGGGCAAAATATAGCGTTAAGAAATAAAAATCATTATAATATACAGAGAGACGATGAGCCTCAAATACTACACATAAGAGGTTTTGCGGTAAGTTTAAATTACATCGTTCAGATTTTTTAGTTGATGAAACCATAAGTTTCAAGTTCTGTTATAATAAAATTGTACTAGATTTCTGATTTGTTATATATAACTGTAGCTTTTTTTTTTAGTGGAAAATCATCCAGTAACTTCTCCCGCCTTGGGCGAGGCGAAAGTGACAGACTCTTACTGACTAAAAGTCACCCCGCTTCTACTCCAACTTCTCGAAAAGGAGCCCCGGTAACCCTTTGGCAGTTCGTAGCATATAATTTTAGCTAGAATAACGTAACAGGATCATCTGACATTTTCACGACTGTGTTTTAGAAACAACGAATCCTTCACCCGTTTTCCATAATTTTGTGTGAAAAACTGCGTAGTTCGATATAATATTAGCTGTCAAAATCAACGCATCCATTAATCACGCCAATGTGGAGTGTCTCTAACAACTCAATGCGAGTTATCGATTCGATTTGAGTATTGAATTATCATTGGCTGGACGTTTTAAATTGTCTATGATTACTGTAAGTGCTAACAATGGTATACGATCTGTTCTTGTTACTTTGACTGTTGATAGTTAATCTGTTTGTTTGTTTTATTACTTGATGGTCTTTGATAAATCGATGTTTATTGTTTTGGAATATTTTGTCATGATGGAAAAATGTGATCGACCTTATGGAGGGACAATATGTTCAACTAGTTAGTGGGCTAGTTTCCTACTAGTCAAATTCAATACTTTTTTGAAACGTCAATAACTAGATTTTCTATGAAGCGTGACAGTGCGTTTTGATGTCGTCAGATTTTTACGTCAAATAACAAACATATTTAACTAATTTGCTAGAAAAATTCGAAAATTAAGTAAAAGATCAAATTTACGAATGAAAGTGTGATTATTGTGAAAGTTGAACATTTTATTGTATTGAAAAGTTGAAATAAATTATTTTTCATGGAAGAAAATACTCAATTTTTGACTTTTTCTAGTTACATCATTTTTTAATTTCTGTGGCCCTCTGCACATAAAGGACATTATTTCTGTCTAGTAGGACAAAGGGCGTCCAAATGAGTTTTCCATCACGATCTGTCTCCCAACAAACGCTACGATTTTAAATGAAAACAGTAAACAAACACTTAAACCCTCTATCTCAAACACATCCTCACAAAATCTTTATTTTATTCTCCGTAAAGTCGAAGAGATTGACTGACAATTTATCTTAGGAAATCGTTGTCGATAACATTAAAGTGCAAGGGACCTTAGTATAATGGCTGCTTATCTATCAAGCTCTGGAAGATCGATCGGTGTCCGATAGATAGATGGGGTGTATGGACGCGCTGTCCTGTTACGCTTTTGTTGTTCTTCTGGGGACTAAACGGGAGTAGGTGTGAAGGAGAATAACGAGCGTGTTGTTTTTTTCGTTTTTTATCATCCTTTTTATTTATTTTTATTATTTTCATTATACAATTTTTGTAATTTTAAACAATGGTGGACTTAATGCCAATTTGGCATTCTTTAACAGTTAACCTTAGGATGATGCAGAGAGACAACAGTAGGTGTTAAGTTTGAAATAGTGTTGAAATCTTATAACATAAATTAATTTGTATTTTTAGTTTTTAACGTACAATTACTACGTATTATAGGGTACAACATTAGTAGACGTAATATTACAACGTGTCACGTATGAACAGTACATGTTTTTACATTCAATTATATAATTTCTATAGCTACATTGTCCTACGTGGACATCATTGGCATTTACAAAGTCTAATATAATAATACTTAAGCGTCGACTTGACAACTCCCTCCGTTTGTTTACCATCTCAAAAACTGAAAAAATCATCCTAAAGTTTAACACTATGTAGTTTTACTTAAAACAGCGAACAAAAATTTCGAATTCCATTTATTACCAATTCGCTTTAATAGTTACTAGTATTCCGGACACATTTGTACGGATAGTCGGGTACCGGCTAAGTGCGTACTTACCGCAACTAATGTAATTAAACAGTGTAATATTGGCGCTAGTGTGCTTTAATTTTACTATGTAATAACAAAGTATATTATGTGTATTAATGACCTGTTTATATTTGCATTTAATGTGTTTGTTATTAATTAATGAGATATGTGTAGATAATTTTGTTATTTAACCTTTTGAGCTGTGATTTTAAAACCTGATTTCCAAACATAGAGATTATCGCATAACTTTAACGTAGAGAAATAAGCTCTGAGCAGCAGCAGTGAATTGCCACGGGCTATCTTTGATGATAATATCGTATTTTTAAGGTGGAAAAATCATCCAATGACTTCTGCTGCCTTGGGCAAGGCGAAAGGAAGTATCAGACTCTTACTGACTAAAAACCACCCCGTTTCTACTTTTGTTTTCGAGCCGCAGCCCTGGTATCCCGCTAGGTAGTCCGAAGCTCTCGGATGATGACATATTTATTTATTTAATCTGTAATGTACACAATACAATTAAATAGTGGTACATTAGTTGAATTTAATGCCGCATGGCATTTTTTACCAGTCATCTTCTATATCAGTCAGATATAGTATGGACCTAATTTATAGTTTACGATTTTTGTAAGTGTACAATCACAACCACAAAAATATCAAAAAAAAAAAAAACAAAACTACAATAAATAATAGATAACACAAAACAATTACCGTTTCACCGAAAACACGATTCGACGACGTAACACACAAACCATAACGGTGAGATAAATCGTGCCGTGAATAATCGCGCCGACAAGTCGCCCACGTGTGTCGAGCCTAACTACGGGCACTACGGGGCGTACCGAACACGTGTCGAGACGAGACGCATTTTCACTTTTTATTAAGGCTGTTTTCGTATGAACGATTTTGACGATTAGTCGCTGGTTATAATTGTAGGACTTGTACTTATAGTCGTGCTCTTTCGTCATTATTATTATTGGATGTTTTTGAAATGGAAATCTTGTCTTTGAGTGGCTATTAGAGATTTTTTCGTATAAAAATTTTAATTTTTAACAATTTAATATAATTTGAATTGCATGCAATTTCATTTTGAATTTAAAGTCCTTATTTTTTGAGGGGAGAAAATCAAGGCGGGTTAATTCATTGGGAATTGGGCGAGATAAGAGACAGTGTCAGACTCTTACTGACTAAAAACCACCCCGTTCGTACTCCTGCTTTTCGAGCCGGAGCCCCGGTAAACCCGCTAGGTAGTCCGCAGCTCCAGTAGACGAATCACTTACCATCAAGTAATTCATCCGCTACTTGGTTACTTACCTCATAAAAACTTAGGTTCTTTAAAGTTTGTATACCAAGTTAAAACATTTAAACCACTTATGCAAGAGCTATTGACTTAAAGAAAGATTGTGTATCCAGAAACACATACTACGGATAAATTCCTCAATATTGTGAAACAAACAAATATGTTAATGGTAATACGTTTCCATGTAGTCTGGAAAAGAAAGTAAAATAAATGTGTTACTTTGATAAGGTAATTTAGATTGGGTTGTGTGATGCATTATTTAAATGATTATTGGTATTGAATGCTATGGTGTAAGAATTACGAAAGTGTACTTACAAATTTGTTTTTAGTTTTTAGTAAAGTTTTGGATGTTTCAAAAGTGAATGGTACCAGTAAACTGTCGTGCCCTCAGATTGCCTATATCTCGTTTCGAATTCGTTGTTTGATCTCTGGAGTTTATTTGATAATAATAATTATGTTTTGTACGTATTTTCAGTCTGCGGTGAAATGTGAAATGTGAATGTGAGATATGTTAGAATCCTAATAAGTAAAATAGAGCTCCGACAACGCAGTTGTGATTCCTTTATTTTATTGTGGGTGTCCATAGAGCGGTGGTGATCAAATCACTTACCGTCAGATGTAATACGTCTGCTCCTTTGTCCACTAAGATTCCATAAGATGAACAGATATTAAAAACACCACCCAATATTCACCAACGAAAGTAAAGACACATGCCCCATTTCCCACAAAACCTAAAAGATATTTTAAAACCTTCTACAATACATTAACCAACATACTATAATCCTTGTGAGAGTTTACGATTATATCCATATTACGGCGCTTCCTATAAACCCGGGATAGAACCCTGTACCTTACGCAAGTAACCCTTTATTACGCACTAACATCACGCTTGTAAACCTTTATGGGGTAAACAGTTACTTAGGGGTTCAGTTTATTATGTAGGATAATGAGGTTGCAGGGAGTAGATAGATACTTATGTATGTGTGGGTGTGTGGAGGTATATATAAACTTCTTTTTGGAGTAAAAAGGTTATGAAACAAAGTAATCTTCGTGGAAAGTATGTGAAAATGATGCTTTAGGAAGTTATGAATGTTGTGATATTATAGGCTTGTTTTAATATAGATTTTTTTTTTGATCATCTAATGATTTCCCCGCCTTGGGCGAGGCGAGAGGGAGTGTCATACACTTACTGACTAAAAACTACCCCGTTCCTACTCTTGCTCTTCTTGAGTCGGAGCCTCGGTAAACCCGCTAGGTAGTCTGTAGCTCCGGATGAGGCATCAGCCCTATAGAAAACTGCTAGCTTAATTACTCAGTTATAATTATATTCTTTCATATCTTATTGGTTTCGCTAAAAATAAATATTATGGTCTATATATTCCTTCAGTATCTTGATATTACTTAAAGCTGTTCAATAGTACTTACACACATTTCTAATAAACATACAATAGAAATTGATATACCATATTATAATAATGACATAAGCAATAATTCGACTTTACAATAAACAAATGAATAGTTACATACAAGCGGACATTCAGACATTAAGGTAATTGTTTTGACTAAAGGAATATATTGAATTGTTAACAGCAATAAGTAATAGGTATTGTATTATAAACAGCACTTTCACATCGTTTTATTAATGTGTTCTAAGTCTAGTCTTTACATAGAATGTTTCCCCAGTATTAAATGCTTCGTTGATCTAGTGGTTGCAAGTGTGACTGCTGGGCCAGGGGTCTCGGGTTCGATTCCCCGGGTCGGGTAAAATATTACTGGGCTTTTTTCGGTTTTTGAAATTTCTCAGTGGTAGCATAGAATCTGGATATTAGCTGGATATATGGCAATAGGCTCATCCTCTATTACGTGGGACTTGTACATTGTAAGATGGGGTGTACATTGTACAGTGGCATTACGTGTCCTTATGTGCTCCTCTGCCTACCCCTTCGGGGATAAAAGGCGTGACGATGCAATACAATCATAAATAGCACTTTCACGAGGATTTATTTATGTGTTTTGTCTAGTCTCTACATACAATTTTTCCTCAGCATTAAATACATCATTATTTCTGACAGTATCAATTATTTCAAGACTATCTTTTTTAGAGACTATCTCGTGTCCATTCACACAATAAAAATCATCTTTTTTATAATACCTAATTAGTAACGCGCGCTAAAATCCATGTTATCAATCTATAATGTCATAAATATTTTTCTCACAACCGGCAATTTATAGCCCAATAAATTGGATGCAATTAACGTTGTATGAAAGTGCAAGTTCCATTCAATACATGACACATTTACTACTTAAACAAAAAACAAGACAATGAAAGAAAATAATTTATGAAGTCGTTAAGATGACAGACACTGAACACAATGTAACATTAATGTGACAAAAAACACACAACACACAACGTGTTCGTTCACCCGCTAAGTAATAGCACCTCGCGGCAAAACGGCTGAATAATGAATACACCCATTAAAAACATTTTTCACGAATAAAAATATCTAGACCATGGGCTAGAATTTATTGAAATCTCTCGAAATGCCCTGAATACTAGATGTTATCATGACACGAATGAATGTTACCATCCATTTACTAAGACGCACGACTGACCGCCATGTTTTAGCAATATAGAAACATTTTTTGATTAAAATCGATTCGTGACATACCATTGTAATACTTTCTCTGTATAATTTGAAAGTGTCAAAGTATTGACAATTAAAATAGATGAGAAAACGATCCGTATTGTGGACAATGATGATAATAAGTGGAACCGTGAAACAGCTTTTACTAAACAATAGATAAATAAACAAATAAGATCAGTCAGCCGTCACGGTCGGAAGACAAAGATGGAAGATTTGACTGCGAAGATTAAGAGTGAGATAGAAAAAACGTAAGAGATAGCCATTGGTGGCGGAAAGAATTTTCACTTGATTTCAATAATATTTCTTTGTGTGGCCGTCATATATCGGGAACGCAGTGTCTGATTTCTCTGTTTGCTAGTCACATTTCTAATGCGTGTGATTAAGGTCAATAGATCGCAATGCTGGTATGTTATAAACATTGTAATAGTTTTTATATGTGCGGAGATCAGATAAACGATGTTCGTATGAAGAAGGATTGTCATTGCTATGCAAGCCATTAAATACTTTGTAAGACTTGATGTAAGTAAGATGAGTAAGCTTATAAAGTTGGAGGCGAGACTGTACCAACAAGATGGTAAGTTTACTTAGGAGTTAAAGTGCATTTTGATGTGCCTTTTGCATAGTTTAGCGACCCGTCTTTGCTTTTTAAGCTATGTATTCCAAAATCTGTACTATCATCGTCAACTGCTTGGGTGTGCTCTAAATAAGGGAACTTAATCTCTCAACCAACCTGGTAGAAGATGATAGTTTTAAAGAAGAAGAAAGAGTTCTCCTGTCCAATCTCCATTAAAAGTGTAATTTCTATATGAGATGGGATTGACTGGATATTTCCATTTGAGACGATAAGAGGTGAAATATTACTGTCATAATTCACGACGTAGTTAGCGAACTTCTTCAGAAATTATTTGAAATAATCTTTACCTCTACAAGAAAGCAACAAAAAATACAAACAGCCAAATCGGTCGAGAGACCCTCGACTTAACTCAAATTTATTTATTCACTCAAATGTGTGTACCAACATTGAAAACAAACGAAAGTGAAAACCGATCAGTCATTGTAAACATCAATCAACGGACATAACAGAATGTATTTAAGCCACTTAAAAACAGGAAACATATACAAACAAACTACAATGCACAAATAACATGGCTAGACGACTTTACAACATTTGATCAATCACTTTCTAACATACGAAGAAGTGTAGGAGAGCCATGCTTCAGCACGAATGGGCCGGCTCGACCGGAGTGATACCACGGCCTCACAGAAAACCGACGTGAAACAACGCTTGCGTTGTGTGTTCCCAATTCCCCCATTCCAAATCTTCCCAATTCCGGATTACTGAACAACAACCCATAAATTTCTAACCGCCAAAAAGCACTTGTAACGCCTCTGGTGTTTCAAGTGTCCATGGGCGGCGGCGATTGCTTGCCATCAGGATCACCTGACGTCTGCTGGTTTATTACGTGTTTCATAAAAAAAACATACATACAAAAGAAAAATGGTGCAGAAACAAGTACTGGTAATCCTAAAATTGTAGTGAAAGTAAACGATCCCGTCGAACCTGTTTCATCGCACCCCGAAAACACAATAGTTGTAGAAGAAATCCTATGATCAAACAAACCCATCTACTTTCTAGCCCGAGTAGACGGTTCCGATGAAGATAGCTGCTATTATTCATTTTGCATGTGGATGTCGTGAAGTGTCATGATTGTGATCTATGACGGCTTGTGGTGCTATCTGATTTGCGCTCGTCAGTGTGTGAATATTGATCCAAAGCTTGGCCAATATTGGTCCCAACTTGTTGGTGATGGTGAAATGAGGAAAATTATTATTGTTGACCGAAAGTGCTTTGTGTGCGTTTTTTGTTACTTTGTCTATAATGTTTTGTCTGGTGTAGATAATTTGATTAAGTGTTAGGTTAATCTTATTGTCAGGTTTCGGAAGTGCTTTCTCGTTTTGATCTTTTGATCTTTAGTGATTAAATTTATTCTTCTAAATTTACTTTAAGTAAAAATCTGGACCACGTTCGCTTCGGAAAATAAGTTCCGATCACGATTTATCGTACGTGTTCCAGGACTAGTGTCTATATCTATCTAACTATAATATTAAATCAATATCCATTTAGATAGTTTTAGCGTAGCCACACGTGAAAGGCTGCCCCGCCATCTAGCGAAAAATCCCACGTATACCCATCGTACCGGATGGCGACGGAAGAGAGGGCCCGATGGATTTACGGTATACTCTAAATACGTCCCCGCAGTCTCCAGGCTGGCCTTAATGGTGTAGCTCTGCGGTGCGCGTGGGGGTCGCCTGTGAAACATTTCACACCATTCTCTCAGCAACTATTTACGAATGAAAACGAGAGCTAAGAAAAGGGTTCAACAATGCACTCCGTTAAAAGTGCACCTTTCCAACATGTATTGCACTCAAATCTCAATGCGGTCCATTGATCTGGAGACCGAGAACCCATTTCTTGTTTCTCTCGGAGGCGAGATCAGAGTCCGTCGGACGTATCATAATTACTACCCAGGCTTTTCCCTGGAGCACAATTTCGTTCCCCGTGCAGGCGTATGCCTATACGTCCAAGACGGCGTCTGTCCGGCGTCTCCGAAACTTTGATTTGAACACAGATAGAGAAAATCCTCTATGCCTGTGTCTACCGGTCGCAAGAAATTTGGAGATAAAAAAGCGCAACCTTGTGGAGACGGCAATGCGGCTCGGCAGAGGTACCCTTCGGCCCAGTTAACTGTTACTGGGGGACTTTATTCCCATCAAGGAGTGGCTGTTCCCATACCAGTGCACTGACCAACAGGGAAATGCGTAAGCTTGCGCTAACGCTTGGCCTGACCCAGCTGGTCATTGTAAACGACTCGCACATGCCAACTGCCTAGACCTTCTGCTGACAACTGATCCAATGCTACTCGGTGTCAGTATCTTCACCCTTAGCTCTGACCACTGTCTGGTGAAATCCGTATCCACGTACTCCCCACCGGATCCTTGTCCCAGAGGATCTCGGCGGATGTGGCGGTACAAGTCAGCAGATTGGGATGGGATGCGATCCTTTTTGCATCCTATCCTTGGCGGCCTGTCTGCTCTACTGAAGACCCGTCAGCTTGTGCGGATGCCATAACATTTGCGTCATCAATACTACATTCCATTCTCGGACACATCTTTCGGTGGGACTCGTCCATGGTTCGATGCCGACTGAAGTGCTGAAGCGCGAAAGCAAGCGGCATACTTGGCATGGGCGAATGCCAGGCGTCGTAGGGCTGACGACACTCTTCAGAGGAAGAGAGCCATAACCGGGCTGCCAAGTCATGCAAAAAGGCATTACGGATGGCCCGGTTCAACGCACATTGGCCGAATAGGGAACAAACTGGCTTACCCAGCTGTAAAGCATTCTGGTCCCTGGCCAAGGCGGTTGAATCGAACTTCTGCCGTCCTTCATCCCACCTCTCCTGGGGCCTAACGGGACGCTGGCACACAACGCGGTAGAGAAGGCAAACCTGTTTGCTTCTCTATTTGCGGAATCTTCACGTCTTGATACTGGTGGCGCTATACCTCCTTCAATACATAACGTATGCGAGACAAAATGTCGAAAATTCGCATCCGACAGAAGGAGGTGTATAAGACGTTGCGTTCTCGACGTGAACCCAGTGGCCCCGACGGAATCCCGGCCGTGGTTTTAAAAACCTGTGCGCCTGAGTTACTCCAATCAGGTGATACGCCTGTTTCGCTTTCCTTGGATGGTCAAGTGCCGGTTCATGGAAGCTGGCCAACGTGCATGTGCCCAAAAAATAGTCGTGCCGAAACAATTACCGACCAATCTCAGTCACGTCCATACTCTGTAAAGTATGTAGTGACTTAACAACATCTCCTGGCATACCTTGAAGGTAACGACCTTCAGCGATCAGCAGTATGGGTTTCGCCACAACCGAACTGGGGACCTTCTTGCGTACCACCCACATTTGGAGTTGAGGCCATAGAGAAGCACGGGGAGGCAATAGCGGTCTCAGATCGATATATCAAACCCTTTGACAGGGTACTTTCAGACAGCCGGCAAGCTTCCTGCACGGACTTCCCGCTGATCTGTGCAGATGGATTGCAGACTTCTGATTATCGGTCATTTAGTCATCGATGGCTGTCGTCTGAAGTTTGGTATCATGCCGGATCCCTCAGGGGTCAGTATTTCAGCAACGGCTTTTTGCTGCACATCAACGATTTAAGCCCGGTCTTTGGGTATGCAGATGACAGCACAGTTGTTGAATATGTGTCCGATCGCAACTAGCGGAACACAATCCATCTCTAAGAGAATCCATGGTCGAACGGTTGAACTTCCTTGAAGGCGGTCTCCGATTGGGGTGACGCCAACTTGGTCAGTTCAACGCTACCAAAACCCAGGCGTGTCTATTCTCTGCCAAACGGAGTCAATTTCCGCTGGCTCCTACTTTCCGAAATGTATCCGTTCCAATATCGGATCATCTAGAGCTTCTGGGCGTAACTCTATGCCAACGCTAAACTTCGGCTCTTATATAGAGTCGAAGGCGCATCTGGCTGGTAGGAAGTTGATCCTAAGGTGAGACGGTACTTCACACCGAAACAACTGCTGATTGTACCAAGCGCAGTTCGGTCAGTATGGAGTACTGTTCTCACCTTTGGGACGGCTCGGCTAAATGCCAGCTAGATGCGCTCGAACACATTGAAAGGCGTGCCAAGAAGCTCATCAACGATGATGCGCTTGTGGAGGCCCGGCTTCAAATTGAACTGGCGCAAGGTCGCAAGCCTTTCCGTTTTTTACCGGATACATTTCGGAGAGTGTGCGGGGAATTGCACAACTTGATTCCCCCTAGTTATCATCGTACAAGACAATCGGCGAGGCGTCACCGCTTCATGGTAGATATCCCACCCACTCGCACGAAGGGCTTCGCTTCAAGATTCCTTGTGCGAACTGCTAGGGAGTGGAACTCCTTGCCGGAGTCTGTGTTTCCTGATGGGTATATCCTGGGTTTCTTCAAGGCCCGAGTGAATAGGTTGCTTATGGGCAGACGTGCTCCACCGTAGGCCGCAATCACTTACCATCAGGTGAGATAGCGGTCAAACGTCGACCCATTAAATGTAAAAAAACCCATTCTTACGGTACGTGTGTTAAATCCATGTCGGTAGCAAGGTGCGCCGGCGTCGGCACATTTGCTTACTTATTGCGCATGCGCTATGACAGATAACAACCGCGCGATACAAACAGGCTACTGGAGTTATAACTAAGTTTTGACTCTTATTTTATTCTCTTTTTTAATGTGGTCACACGCATGTGTAATTTGAGGTTATATGTAAAAATAGACATGGGCCAATAAAATAAGTGGCTCACTCAAATAAGTTTGCTTGAGCTGAATTTTTTTATGACTAGGGGAACCCTTCTAAAAGCACATATGTATTTAATGAGAAAGACTAGAGTGTGCGATATCTACTTAATTAACCTGTAGTATACTGGAGTACCGATACTCCTGCTTTTCGAGGCGGAGCCCCGGTAATCCGCTAGGCAGTCCGCAGCTCCAGATCAATACACTAATAACTTAACAAGTAAAAAGTTAATGTTGGTTTTCTATCTTCCAACAAACTCTGGAATAAAAAAGAACAACCAAATTGCTTCGAATCAATTAACCTCATTTCGAAAAAAAGTCTTCAAAAATTATTTGCAGCGTTAATATTTGCTGTTTACATTATCTCCTAAAAGCGACATGGATTCCCTTTTCAGTGTGCAAACAGAAAAACACCATTAATTCTCTGTGGGTATGTATTTTCTTCATAACGAATATAATTTAGTGTCTTTTTCCCGATGGGGTGGGCAGAAGTGTAATTAAAGTATGAAACTAATGTTTTAATAGACAGTCACCTTATTAGATGGTCAATAAAATGACAATACTGGCAATTATTAATGGGGATAATAAAGGGTGCGAAGAAGATTCGCAGCTCGACTATGCGGTGTATCGATAGTAGGGTACCGTAGTATGGTAAGTCATCCATAGCACACATGCATAGCACGCATCTACAGCACGCGTCCATACGCATCTTTCCATATAAAAAAAATACATAATTTAGCTGAGTCCATTTCCACCAATGCTAAGCTATGAGTAGGTACCAGGTATGATTGGTGGAAGTCAAACGCATCTACAATACCGTAACATAGCACATTTCTGATACAAAAGCATCCTTAAAATATGTAGTGACTTTGCAAGTCCACGTCAATTTGTTTATTACATGTAATGCTAATGTTATGACATTTTGTCCACACAGTCACAGTTTCCCACACAAATCCCAAGTGGATTGAAAGTGGGACAACGTTATAAACATAATAATTGGATTAGCCTCATTCAAACTTCATTATAACTGTTCGGATGTCGCCCATTTTAAAATATTAAATGTCAAACGATGAAAACTCTATGGGTTACGACATTTATTTTTAAATATCGTGACGATGCCATCGATTTATGGTGCTGTGATGACATTTAGGTAATAAAGTAGTTTAGAAGTAAAAGTTAAAAGACATGCATATACAAAATTTTAACTTGTTAGTCTCACGAGTGTAAGCTTAAAAATGGCCTATTTTTACCTGACTGCGCCAGAAGGAGGGTTATGTTTTTTTCAGTTAATGATATTAGTCATAATGCCCCTCCTTTTTGGGAAGTCGGTTAATTATAATTACACTTTTCCATTTCATATTGTAAAATTTTGTATGCTTTCCAAAGCAAAAGATCTCTTCATGTATAGCAGCTGCATGCCATACAACCTCTAATGAACCCACACCCAAATGAATACTTTGACTTTGACTGTGACTCCGACTTTGACTTTGACCCAACTTTAGCCGAAAAAATAGTTAGGAAACGGATGATTTTGATACACTATCACAATATTAAATTATATTCATTAGCACTTTTCGAGAAACTCATGAACGAAACCTCTGCAACCAATTCCCTTTTTGAATACCTATGTACATACATATATACGAACCAACAGACATGAAACCCTCCTTTAATCAACCAACAGACAACAAGGTCTACCTTAATTAATTAATTATTTAAAGGAATTACTTTGCCTTCATTAAATTAACTCGATGTTGTGGTCAACGCAAATTGCGGGCTCTAATCAATCTCGTATAATTTGTGTTCAGTTTCTGTTTGTTGATTAACTGTTAATTAGATTATACTGTAAGTATTTGACTGGTGGTTCTGAGTCAAGAGTGATGGAGATTTCTTGGAAATTAATTATGTAAAATGAGACATAATATAACAGTAGACAAATATATTTTTTGAGAGGGACTATCATCCAATCACTTCTCAGTGAGAGTGTCAGATTCTTACTGACTAAAAACCTCCCCTTTCCTATTCCTGCTTTTCAGACCCCATGCTAGTAACTAAACTATTTTAAAATTCAACAAGACTTCAATAACTGTTTTTCAGACCAACAAAGGTACCTCCAGTGACCAGTAAACTGAATAGTAAGTAGATATAGGCAATTACAGGATGCAGATATTAACAAAGACTTGTCATTAAGTCTTTTTTGTAGTGGCAAAAATCGTCCAATGTCTTCTCCCGGAGTGTCAGACTCTTACTGACTAAAAACCACCCCGTTCCTACTCCTGCTTTTCGAGCCGGAGCCTCGGTAGCCCACTAGATGACTAGGCAGTCCGCAGCAATTATGACAAGTCTACCCACCGGTTTGGCAACATCGTTTAGGAAGGAAAAATCCAGTAATGAATCAGGACTTATCTTTAATAGAAAATCATATCAAAAGTTTTAATATGCAGTAAATATTATTAACGGAGGTGCTAGTCCTTTTCATTAGGTATTAATTAACTATAAAACTTGATTGAGTCGTGATATGGGCTTCTATGGTTTCTAACTACTATGTAGTTTAAATGAGTTACTGCGTTAACTAGTTAGTGATTACGTCGATGTGGTTCTGATTCCAATTATTAAAGCTTATTTTATATCGATTAAGTGTATCGTGCGCTGAATAGTTGTTTTTATGGTATAAGCCGGTAAACGAGCAGACGGATCACCTGATGGTAAGCAATTACCACCGCCCATGGACACCCGAAACACCAGAGGTGTTACAAATGCGTTGCCGGTACTTTTGGGGGTTAGGAATTTAAGGGTTGTTGAGGAATCCGGGATACCGGTAACCTCAATCACATAACGAAATACACAACCGGATTTGATATTGCTGGACAAAATGATAAGTCTGAAATGGTGCTAATATGCTTGTTGTGAGGGGTTTTAAAGTAATTGACAAAATAAGGATATTACTATTTACTTTCTCAGTCTTACAGCTTACAATATTTTGTGTTCTAGATCGTTCTGGAAAGAAATCGATGAAATTACACAAGATACCTTAACCATTAATCCTGATCCTGCAAAAATGAGCCCAATAGGGAATCACGCGAACATATCCCAAAGGAAATATCATTGAGTTGGAACAATTTATCTTAATTAAGGAGGATTTCTTTTATCTATACACGTTTTTATTCAGCTTCTATTGCGAAGCCGTAAATTATCGTGATACGGCCGTTGGTAATTTATTAATGTGCTCCTAACTTTATTTATGGTATAGCTTTGATGGTGTACAAGATATATGTATTATCTACTGACTAGATGTGGAGATCCTGGTGATACGAAGGAGAGAACTAAGAGTTAGTGGTCTTTGGTGGTGTGGGAGATGATGGGAGTCTCATAACTGCGCTTCAATAAGCTGTTTTCAGCGTTGAGTTATTTAAAAAAGTCTAAAGCCTATGACAATATACAAGTAATTTTTTTTAAAACGAATGTTCTCTTAAAAATGCCTGATAGCAAACTTTCAAATTCTGTTCATACTTTGCATATTATTTACCTATACATGTAAGTTACAGAAAGTTTGTTTCTTAAATTTAAAAGTAGGTACACTATTTTAGCTTTTCTGCCAAACATTTAAATATAAAATCTGTTGAATACAGGTTAAAACACAAAATCTCTTAAGCCGAACAAATAAAACCGCGACAAATACACTATTGACCTTTCTCAAAATCCACTTCAATGTGAGTGCTCAACAAATTTGTACAAACATCCACATCCATCATCATCCGTATACTAAGTAGAAATACTAGAAAAAATCCATTATATAGAATAGATGACTCATTTTTATTTCAATGTCCGTCTAGCAGATTATTTTAAAACATTAGACACGTATTTTTTATTTTCTTACATAAACAAATACTTTCAAAGATTGATTTGAAATATCGCGTGGCGTCACTTTTAGATACATTTTATACGTAGAAATGACGTAGTTACTCCCACTCCTAAACTGATTCGTTTTATTATCTTTTATGCCAGAATAATAAATTCGTGTCTATTTTTTCATGACACTAAATAGATTTTTAGTTTTTATACCCCGTCATTATCCCTATTATACAAAAGAAACAGTAACTTTAAAGAAAGATTAATTAGGTAGTATCTTGAGAAGTTTATAGACTGTGAGAAGGTAGGACATAAATTTTGCTTACCGGGCAAAACCACTACCATGAAATAAGGCAAAAACTTCATTTCCTCCTAGATATACGGCTATAAACTTCATGGCTATTTCCTTGGGTAGGCAGGAGTGCAGAGTAAGCATTTTATGAGTTGTTTATATACGTTTCATAGATATTTTTTTCTTATACTTATTTTGCCCCATACTAGGATTTCTTTCTGTGACGTGAAACAACAATTTGTGGATCACACTAAAAGTTGCTTCGTGCGAGAATCGAACCCGCTACACCTTGCGTAGCAGCCGCTTGCCCAGCTACCGCACCAATCGTTTTCCATAAGTTTCCGCATAGGTATAGTAACTATGTATTATTAGCAGTCACATGACGGCTTTACACCGACTTAAAGAATACGTTACAAATTATTACAAGATTATTCTGACAGGAGAATTTTCTATTTCTTATTACAAACATAACTTTAAAAATATTTTAATTACATTTGTAATGTGAAAGAAAGATAGACTACTAAAGAAATATTTTCGTAATTAGTAAGAATTATAATTGTTAATTATTATGTTTTTCGGCTTACCCACGTATTTGATGATTTAAAGAAGTCAACTAGTGTCAAGCATACTCAGTACCAGCGCGACAGTTTCCGCGTCGCCTTTAGCATGGTGTGAAACTGGTCAAGTTTCTCGTCAAATAATTACGTGGCTAAGCTGAAAAACATGATAATTAATTTAGTATGTCTCATGATAAAACAAATATAATTGTGTTTGACAATAAAAATCAATGATACTTCCCTGGAACAACAGACGAGATATAATAACTTATGGGTTTATATTGATACGACATAAATATTTTCGCTGACGCAACCGATGTCCTGCCATTCGCGGTAAGGGTTCCGAAGTTGTAAAGATATTTCGATTTACGACGGAAAGTTGTGGTTTTCAGAAATTTGGTAATAAAAGATGGTTTCGTGGAAGCAGTCTCGGTGTTACGATCGAACAATCGGAACATAAAACTTTGGACTTTCATGTCCCGAAAATGGGACGCGAGAGGCCGAAGATTGGATATGACGTTCCCATTAAAGCTACCGGCAGAATGTGCTGGAATTTTGATTAAAACGTGTTTAGACATTTTGTGACTGGTTTTAGGGTTGTTCTTTTGAATTTTTTTACGTGAACAAAATGTAGCTGATACGAGTTTACTGTTGCCATATTTATATGAATTTATTTTGCAATATTTTTCAGTTGTATGTATGTAAAAGCTTTGCGAGTTTTATGAGTGGATTTTAGTTATGGTTGTATGTATTACTTCATACGAAATGAAGTCAATATATTCAATAGATATAAAACTCATCCCTCCTACTCTTTCGTATAATAAAATACTATGAAGATATTTAGTTAATTTGTGTATTAGATAAAAATCACGGTTTACTCATGTAAGATTAATGGAGAAAAGTTCAACTATTTGCAAGTCACAGAACGACTCTTCATCATGAGCAGCTTTTGGGTTTCTCATTTACGTTAGTAAAGCGTGATTTTTAGTTAATTTAATATATCTCACGATAGTTACTACAAAAAATTTGGCTATTACCAAGCCAACTATTCCATGTTTTTTTATTATTTACTAATAATTGTTTTCTCTTTTTTCCAGGTAATGACCACAAAGTTCCCGTTGAGCGTCTGACACGTAATAAAATGCAGTAAAAGCGAATAAGTATAGTCGTTCTTTCCTCAGTGAAATGCAAAACAGTTTTAAGCACTTTCGTATAGGGTTATGGGCCTAATTGTGGCTCTATTTAACTGGATGGGGATTGTAAATCCATTTCCAACGTTTTATGGGTTGATTTTAATGATGTGTTGATAGATAGTCTTCCTAGCTAGACGGATGGAATTTAAACGGTAGTTGAATGTGTGTATAGAATATTTTTTTTTAACCAAATTTATTTCGTCATCGTCATCAACAGCCTATAAGTGGCCACTGCTAACCAGAGGCCTCTTCTCACACGGAGAAGATTTGACCATTATTCACCACGCTTGCTCAATGCGGGTTGGCGATTTCAAACTTATTAATGAGAAATTAGCAGCCCAGATTTCTCCACGATATTTTTCTTCACCGTTTGTCAATGGTGTCTAAATAATCTTACAAAGAAAATAAAATTCGGTAAAAGTAATATTGGTACTTGTCGTTGGTAGGTTTCGAAACCGCATTCTCATGAATGAGAAGCGCGCTTTTAAACACTACAGCGCTACTTACAATAACCTACCAGTAACATAGGATTTGGGAGGTATTCAACAGAAACGCTTCAGTTAAGTAGATAGTAAAATATAAAGAACAATAACAAATGTCATGAAACAATTTTATGTTTCATATAATTTTATTTTTGTTGTTTTATTACACGGCAATAGTGAGTTAAAGGCTTTAAAAATGGTGTAAAACAAGTATTTACATATTTTATTGCACGATTTTATTTAAAACAGTTCAACAATTTTTATACAGCGAATATTAATTAATATATCTTTGTTTAAATAAAAAGAAAGGGAAGCGCCTTTAATATTCTATGCCGCTTTCATTATTAGCCCTTCGTTTGTTTGGAACGTGGATCAAGGCGAGAAACAATGTGTTTTCTATTGTTGTCGTATATACGGCATACGATAGGTTCAGTGAGTTAATATACCTAAAACCTTCTCTAAGTCTGAAAAATTCTACCCAAAAAACCGCATCAAAATCAATTCAACTAAACACGAGATAATCGCGTATAAACATACCTACATACATGCTTACAGGTCAAACTGAAAACCTCCTTCCTTGAATTCGAAAAAAATGCCATTTAAGAGAATTATATTTGTCATGTATTTGCAAAATAACCATATGCAATACAACAGACACACAAATTGTATTATCCATTCCCTTTTTAAACCTCATCACATCGCTCTCGCTTTCCTTAAAACCAAAGCCTCCAATGCTAATACGAGGCACATTTACGAGTCCCATTCCATTTATATGTTAATTTATTTAAAGGTTCCGTGTTACGAATTATATTAGAATCATATAAGTAAGCTTTTTGTATATTTAGATCTGTGTAATGGGTAATCGATTCAAATTGGTATAACGATCGCTCGATGGCGACGTGAATGTTTATTCGATTTTATGTGTATTCGGAAAATCGTTTCGCTTTGCGTGAGGCGCGTGTTACCGTTTTGTTAGGTGGTTGAATTTATTACGTTATGCTTCTGTGTTGGTTTTTGTGGGGAAGGAAATTATGAGTGACTCGTATTTTTAATGCTACATGGTTGAGTTTTTGCATATTTGGAAGTGAATTACGAGATTGTTCAGATTTGGACCAGTTTAGTTATCTTGCAGTTTTAGAATTGGGCAATGATTCTAGAATAATATCTGTACCCTTAGTACGAGTTTTACTTTACGTTGAACGTGATCAAAACGGGAGCGCGTTCAGTGCTCTGATAGTTTTGTTCATTGGACCTAGCCAATCAGAGAGCCGAACGCGCTTTCGTTTCGATCTCGTTAAACGTAAAATAAACTCGTACTAAGCTCTCTAGAGTTTATCAGTTGATAAGTAAATGTGCAGTTTACTACATTAATGATTATATTATTATATTGTTTTGAAAACACTTGCTAAGGACTGGGTTAAGTAACCATTTAATAACTCTGAGAGCGGCGGTAAGACCAATAACAAGTGAAATAGGAATATACGGTACTGTTAGTTCCTATATCACTTTTACTATTTCGGCAATTAATACGAAATATACTTTATTTTGCATTAAATACGGCAGAAAATATCTAAAACAAATATCACACATTCCTCCACATAATTCAAAATGCTCTTCTTAAAATACGTGATTGAAATCGCGAACGCTACCCAAGACGTTTTCGTATCAACATTCAACAAACGGGGTATTATTGGCCAAGTTCGCTCGGAGTGCCCCAGGGTTCAATATTAGGTCCAACATATATTCGATAGTCTAGCTACATTTATTTGTGAGAGTGGAATTTAGGGTTGGGCTGAGAATGTAAAGGTAATTAGGTTCGATATGATTTAAAGTATTTATCTAAATTTTGTAGAGGATTGTAATTGGTTTCATAAGGTTTTGGAAGGTTGGTAATTTTGCTTCGGAAATTAATTTATCGAAATAGTGTTGTGTTATGCTAAAATGGAAGGTAGTTAAAAATTATAGTTAATTTGTATGGGGGTGAAGTCGCGGGTAGAAATCTAGTCACACTAATATTTCAATGTGAAAGTTGACTTGTTTGGATGTTTGTCCGTCAATCACGATGAATCTTCTGAACTTATCCCGCGAGAATGCAAGTGAAACCGCTGCATGAAGCTAGTTAAGAAATTAATACGAAAAATGTCACAGAAAATATAAAAGATACCCTTTAATCCTTTTAACCCAAGCACATTTCATTTCCAACATCGAATGCATTCTAAGAGCTCCCACCCTGCACACCATAAAACCAAAAAGAGCGTAAAGATAAAAGATAAAGTTCATTACTATGGCAACACTGTAACAGTGTAAGTAAGCTTTTATATCAATGTTGCCATAAAATTTCATGAGACCACTAGTCTAGATTAGTTCGTAACATTGTCTTTAGTCTAGTTTTACTATGCTATTTTTACTTCTATGGGTTTGTATGGTAATTGAATGAGGGTAATGATATTTTAAGTTCGTAATTAGCTAAGTTAACTAGAGGTTTAGAGGTTATCTGGTCGTTTAAAAGTATATATTAGAGATACAGTGTTTTCTTATGGTCGACTACCATACAATGTTTAAAGCATTAAATATATTTTGGTTCGTGTTCGATCGAGCCATGAAGTTTCAGATGCTATTCTCATTGGTGTTATTGAAATTTTTATTTTCGGTTTTTTTATTATTATATATAGGATTACGAAAGACGAGTGTAAGATTCGTAGCAATTGGCGTTCCATTGCCTCTGCCTACCCCTATGGCAGGCAGGTGTGAGGTTATGTATGTATAATTACACCAGATTTACTTTTTATCTTCATCTTCCATGATTAAAAGACGTCATGTAAAGTAATTAAAATCATAATACACACATATATTCAGTAAATCTCTAGTAACTTGGAAAATCTTTGAAAAGCCACACTTGTACTTGAACTAACTAAACCAACATACAACTCATTCATAAGTATAGAAGCAGCGTATAACATTATAATTGCATATGAATATCACTTTTACTGTTAAGAAACTCGGCACTTAAACAATATTTACTGGGAGCCACTCAAAACGGTTTGAATGGGAAAGCTAGTGATGGCCACACACTCTCCCGCTGTAATAAGCATGTTGAGGTGTGTTTACATTGGTCGAGTAATATTGCATCTGATTTTTTTTATGGTATAAGCCAGTAAATGAGCTGACGGATCACCTGATGGTAAGCAATCGTCGCCGCCCATGGACACCCGAAACACCAGAGGCGCTACAAGTGCATTGCCGGCCTTTTGGGGGTTAGGAATTTAAGGGTTAAATCGTAGGATTTCTGTAAAGCCTCCTAGGAATCACTCCGGGCGAGCTGACCCATTTGGGCCTCTGCATAACTCTCACTCACACTACGCATAAATGCTGTTTTATTAAGTTTAGAGTAAGGGTTATGTCGCATTTTTCCCTGTGTTAACTATTCGGGTCTATTTAGAGTATTATTCCGGTCGAGCTGCGACACTTATATTTTTTTCTTAAATACGCATTAAAACTATCAACTACTACTACTACATAAACGTAATTCTTGTATGCTGAGATAATATAGAGCAAGTGACATTACATACTTACTAATGTCATGTCGTTGTTCCAAGTCGCAGAAAGTACTCGAGTGCATGTGAACGCGCCTTCAACAAGCCCAGTAGGGCTACCTAACTAGGACACTGGCCGACGAAAGATTTTAATCTAGTCCGCAATCTCGGGCTAAACGCCAATTTATGCGGTTCTGGATAATAAACAAGTTTATGACGATTTTCTGGTCGTTCTAAGGCCTATTAAAAATACCTTTTCACACTATTATAGTTGTCATTGCAAGCGTTTATGAATGCACTTGATCTTTGTATGTATGTTTGACTGGTTTTATGATATTTTTAACACGTAGTAAGAATATGATGTAAGTTTTAATTGGAAATGTTTGTTTGCTTCGTCATGTGTTCTGGTTATCTGGTGTTTTACTTATATTTACACAAAAAAACTGCCTTGTTGGTCGAGTGGTCGCAAGTGCGACTGGACATGAGGTCTCGGGTTCAATTCCCGGATCAGGCAAAGTATTGCAGGGCCTTTCCAAGTTTTTCGCACCTCCGCATACCTTCGGGGATAAAAGGGGTAAAGTTGATTTTACTCAAAAAACTAGAGATTTTGACTAAATCTATACTATCATTAACGAAGTTACAGTTCAATGTCACTGCCGCGTTAAAGTGTAAACACTAGCAACATATCAGTGACGTAGAGGTCGCCACTGCGTTTTATAGTCCACCGCTCTACATGTAAGCCACGAGGGACTCGTTATGTTCCCAATCGTTGTTCCGTGTGACAACACGCTATTCGCATGTTATTTGTTTGTAGGCTGTAGTCTATTTGCTGCAGTGTTTATTTATGTTTTTGTTTATTTGCTCAAGGTCATATGTGGTGTTGCAGTTGTTTTGAAAATAGGTATGGTAGAGTATGTCTTTTATAAGGTCAGCTTATGACTTTTCTTGTCTTGGGCGAGGCGTAAAGGAGTATCAGACTCTTACTGACTAAAATCCACCCCGTTCATACCTTTACTTTTTGAGTTTGACCTACGTGGCTATCGACGTGTTATTCCACGTCTTTGATTGTGGCTTCTTAAATAAAAAATTCTGGTCATTCCTGACCAATTGAAAGACCAATCCCCAATACAAACCATTCTACTAACGACGCACTACAATTATAAATATTAAATTAAATAAAAATTCTGTATAAACAACAAATTTAGTTCTACATACATACATTTTCCTCTCGATTTAGCATCTAGTTTAGTTGAAGATTGGTTGCCAACCGGTCTTATACCAGGGCGTGGTTCGAAATAAACTATCCGAAGAGATACACGATATTTATAAGGATCATAAGTTAAATGAGTGCCGTTTGATTCATTGGTAATGCTACGGAGGAAATGTTGCTTTTATGAGAGCAGTTACCCTTATGTATGTGCTTAGTTGATATTTATATGTCCTTCGGTAAATATGACTTTATAAACCATGTTTATGTTCTATCCTGTACGATAAATTAATCGGGTTCTTGGTTGAAAGTTGTAGAGAGTGATGTTATTTTAATTATTTTTAGTAGTATATCAGTTTATTTTTGTTCCAAAGGTAGAGAAACCTCAGTAGGACTGATACCCGACCCGGAGTTGCGATCTACCTTTTTTTTTTTTGAGGGTGGAAAATCATCCAATTACTTCTCCCGCCTTGGGCGAGGCGAGAGGGAGTGTCAGACTCTTACTGACTAAAAACCACCCCGTTCCTTCTCCTGCTTTTCGAGCCGGAGCTCCGGTAAACCCGCTGGGTAGTCCGCAGCTCCGGATCAGGCATCAGCCCTACTGGGCCCCATCTGTGGTGGTCTGATGGCTCTTTGAGGCGCGCGCAAAACGCGACGCGCCGCACACACGGGTCTGGTTGCGATCTACCTAGCAGGTTTACCGGTTCAAAGAGGAGGAGTAGGAACGGGGTGGTTTTTAGTCAGTAAGCGTCTGAGATTCCCTCTGGCCTCGCCCAAAGCGGGTCAACGCCCCTGAAAAGGAAGGGAAGGGACACACATCTCTTCTCGAACAAGAAAAGAATGAGCAAGAAAATTTCATTTAATAATACTTTTTGACAATTCTTAAATTCACTCTCTTCTGTAGTACTTAGCTCCTTTGCCAACCGTGTAATCTACAATCTGACCTGCTAAAGGGTTAAATTAATATAATTTTGAATTAATCCATTACACAACACATACGTGAATGATATTTTTATCTACCCATATCTCGTTGCTATGTAGGTACGTTTCGAAGGATCAAAAGCATTGTAAATGCTTTGATGTTTAAACCAGGATATTTACTCATAAAAAGTAAAATGGTTATGTTGTAATCATGTTTGATGTTGAAATTTAAAGGATTTTCATATATTAACACACGATTTTTATGCGTAATCATAACTGAATATTCACTCAATTTCTTATAGTGGTTTTTATGTAATAATCGTTTTTGTGGAGAGGGTCGTGCGTGGTCATTCGAAATAAAATCGCAGGCAGGTGACGCGATTGACACTCGCACGCCTGGACGTTTGAGCATTAATCACCACGCTTGCTTAATGCGGGTTAGCAATTTCAAACTTATAAATAGAAATTATAAGCCCAGGTTTCTTCACGATGTTTTCCTTCACCGTTGGTGTATAAATAATCTTGTTTGAGTTTAAGTTGACATTTGAGTGGGTATTGTATATTTCGTAAGTTTTTTTCAAACTGAAAATAATAAATAAGTAACTTCATAACCACTACGATTGAAATAATAATTTATTATTTCAGTTCTGTATCTAACTTCAAACAATTAGTTTGTGGTCTTTATGAATTGATTATAATACCAATTAGAAAATGTTTTTCAAAGTTCGCATTCTCGACAACTCAAAACTAAATTCCTTGAGATTTTACTAAATATGCCAAGTTTCTATAAGATCGAACGGTTCAAACTAACTATGTTTTATTAGGTCAATTTAAACTTAAAGATAAGTTCGAGTTTCGAACTTCAGTTCCCAATAACTGTTACGAACGGCAGAAAGTTTAGCAAGTTGTTAAAAGTTAAACCATACGAACCTTGAAGAAATATTTCATTGAATTTTAGGTTTTGTTGGCTTGTTAAAACATTCTTCGTGATATTTTCTTTTCATCACAATTTATATCATTTTGTTATTTTTGAAAAGAGCACGTAGATTCTGTAAATCTCCAAAATATTGATTGGTGTAAGTAGAGAAATCTGGAGACTGGGATCGCAATTAACTCTGGCGACTGGGACAGTGGTCCCAGTTGTGAAGTTAAATACTAAAGTTGTACATTGAAACCTTAAAAATGTAATGTGCTTGTATGAACAAAATCCAATAGATACATAAAAAATCTCTGAAAAGAAACAAGAATTAGAGACGAACTGAGATTTTCAAGAAATAAGTGGAAAAAGTACATTCGTCCTTGTTTTGTAACTCAATTTCTGTTTTAGCGAAGTTGGATGTTATCAGTGTGCGCCTAGAATTTATTATGTGATTTATTTTTTTCTATATATTTTTTTGCTTCTATCAATTCTATTTAGCTATTGAGAGAGTTTCAAGATTGCTCACGTACAAGATGATCAATGAGACGTAATGGAAGTCACTTTATTGGTTTTCTTCTCATGAAAAGGTAATTTGGAGTAAAAATACTTTTATAGACAGTTTTAGTTTGAGATTTTCAGAAAATTCTGTAGAAATCCACGCTATTTTTCCTCGAATTTTATTAGAAGCACAAATACTAAATTATTTATTATTTTATCGGCTTACTCACGTAACTGTTTGACGAGGAACTCGACTAGTTTCAAGCAAATATGTCAATATTCCTACTCAGTTACAAACTCTCTCTCAATTTTCAACGAAATACCTATCAACCACGAAACAAATGTTGAGAAAACCCGTCTACCATACCCATACCACACATCGAACAATAATTCTTTACGCGATTTCCAATGAGCGCATACTCGCAACGTTTTCACTTAACAAGAGAACCGGACAGTAACTCACATACCCGTATGTTACCACTGCAACTGCAACTAAACATACTGACCCATATTATTATGGTAGAACTAGGAAGCCGAGTGCAAGAATCGATACTGAGCGCATCGATTGTTTTTTTGAGTAATCGATTAGATAATTATAAGGTATAATTATATTTTTATATAATATTTTTTTCTTTCATAAGGCTTATTAACATGTTTTTATGTTACCACTTCAACTGCAACTAAACATTCCTACTCATTTTATGTTAAACTTACGAAACCAAGAAAAATAATCGATACTGAGCGCATCGATAATTTTTTTAGTAATCGATTTGACATTGTGTATAGGTAAATAAAATATTTATTTCATTGCGTAAAGGTATAATTATGTTCTCTTAGTTTTAATATTAACAGGGTGACCCCTGATTTTTCCAACTTTATGTTGACGTACATTTTAAAGCAGTTGCCACAATGGAATCGATTCTAAATCGATACGTTTCATATGACAATAAATCGATTCCACTAACATCGATAAGTATGTTTCGGCACTCCTCTAAGTAAAACTAGTTCATTTCTTCACTGATATGGAACGTATTAAATGGAAATTATGGCATAAGAACATTTCTTCGCAAATTGTTCTACTGCAATGGAATAAGGGTCATTATTCTGCTAAATGTGGTATATGGTAAGACCACTTACTACAGACTAGTACGTACATCGAACTACCCTTAGATATTTAATCAACTTGCAACTTTATAACAGAACTAATAAGGTTAAAATTTGCTTAAAGACTTTGTATAGATTGGTGTATGTTGATGTGCTGTACATATATGGAAGTTGAAAGATATTGGTTGTATTAATGATGTCGTTAAGATGAGTAATTCGATATGGGAATGTAATTATGACCATTTTTGCTTGACACTCGGTTGAAAAAGCAGTTTAATGCATTTTACGCATTGGTGTAAGTATGCTGGAAACTTATATTGAAGAGATCGATCTTACTGTTGATTGGTTACTTTTAAGATTTCTCAATGAGACAGTTTACAGGAGAGCAATGTGTTGTCGGTCGACACGAATAAGCCGGTTTAACCTGAAGGCCTAGTAACAGCTTGTTATACATTTCAAGTGATCGAAATGTAACTGCGATTATCCATCTGATTGGTTGGTTCATTGGGGCAGCGAGGTCAATCAGATCGCCGAACGCGGTAACATTTCAACTTCTGTAAACGTAAAACAATCTCGTATTAAGCATTCTAACTGATGAGGCATCACGAAAAAAAAATCAACCCTTGCGTTAATTTCCTTTTATGAAAGGAAGTTACTAAATATTAGATTTTTTTTTTTTATATCAGAATTCGACTTAATAGCCACTAACCACTAAGTCTTGATTGAAAATCAATCAAGTATGATAACATCCCCATAATAAAACGAGCACACAAGAACACCTATCATTATTCCCATACATAAAGCCACGAGCATATTCCTAAACCTTGGACATAATTCCGTGGGCCAATTAACTACAAAATATACCTTCCTAACTTACGTATTATGTCTAAACTTCAAGTGAATGCGGAGCACCTGTCTCATATCAGTAGGTAACGTGGAACCCACATATTTTCTCCAAAGGTCGACGAGGGCAGACGGACAGTCCTATATCGTGAGCAAAAGTGCTCTACTTATTAAATATTAAATAAAATATATAAGTAAAGTTGTGGGGAAATATTTTTCAGAGGTACTTAAGTAAGTCTTCATCGGCAATGTTATAAGTCAAAACATAATGATTAATGAGCTATACAAGTATTGAAATGGAGTTTACCTGTAATTCATATTCTACAGGAATACTAGAATGTCTAAGGTCTTTTGAAAATAAGTATTGCAAGTAAGTTTATAGGCCACGGTTACTACTTACCATCAAGTGGGCCACGTGGTATAAAAAATATCGAAACATTATTTAAAATGCATGCTAATTCAGAAAAACAAAGAGTGAAAGCTAGCAATATTAATATTATAAGTAGTAGGGGAAAGTGGGGTAAACGCGAACGCGGGGTAAACCCGAACCCAATAGTTTTAATATGTTAGAAAGATATAGCCGTATATCACTCGCCGGTAACTCAAAGATCACGCCACCACCAGCGCCAGTCAACGACACGGGAGACGCGGACGCACGTACTTTTCAAGGTATGTCAATTTTAATATTTTCAATGTTTTCGATGTAATTTTTTGATAAATTGAACTTGGTGTAGCTTTATTTCTATTGAGAATAGTTATTTAACTTTTACATAGTGGGAAACTTACATACTAAACCATTCAAATGACAGTGACGCATTTGGTAAAAGTTTTATAACTTAAAATATTTTTTCCATTTTATTTTTTTCGACCCGGACATGCAGCGTTCGCCTTTACCCCAAAGGCGAACGCTGCATGTCGGGTAATCTCGAACGTTCGGCATTGCTCCTCTCTCCTTTTTTTGTTAGTTCCCTGTTCATATTTTTTTTCCAACTAGCCACTGGCAAATAGGGTATAGTGTTTTCCAGTCTATGTTGATTTCTTTGTGGCACTAAATTATGTTGTTAGGTGATTTTGATAATGCTAAACATCAAATAAATTGTTTCAGATGCCCCGTAATTATAAAAGAAAAACTGAAACTAAATGCAGTTTAGAGGATCTCAAAAAGGCTATAGTCGATGTTCAAACCAAGAAACTCAGCATTGGCAGAGCAGTAAATACTTATGTTCCAAAAACTACAATTTACCTTAGTAATGTTAGTACGTGATTACCCCACTTGGTGTTCGGCTTTACCCGACATCAGTTGGGTAAAGCCGAACACTAAGGGTTTTGTTTTTCGTTCATTTTGTTATATTTTATTAAAAAAAATAATGATGTTGATTAGTAATACGTTAGCTAGATAAGTAAAGTTTATAATTCAATAATTAAAGAAACTCTGTGATTTGATTCCACTGTTTTATTTATATTTTCCCTTAGGTGTTCGTGTTTCCCCCACTTTCCCCTATATAATATATTAACCACTTTAACGTCATAGATTCAAACCTAATTCATAATTATCACAAGTATGTTTGTTACACTTCTTTCGCTTACCTACATATAAACATAACATTCTCTAATACCAAAACAAAATACCCTCAAACAAATCTCGTTCCTACATTTCTTGCATCCAAAAACCCAACTCGATTTAAACTTCAAATGGAAAAGTGCAAATGTTTTACCGTACCGAATGTAGGTCACTTCTATTTGATTCCCAGTTCACACATTCTCGCGACAAGCCAATGTGTTATAGGACAGACAGATATTCGGTTTTTATTTGTTTTATGTGAACGGGGAAAACTATTTTCGGTTCGGTGAAGAAATATTTATTTTGAACGAAGCGACGTTATTGTGTCGATGTTTTTAACATGTTTTTTGTTTAAAGGCTGTGTATTTTTTAAATGTAACAGACTATAATTGTCTCTCTGCTTCACCCTAAGGTTGACTGTTAGAGAATGCCAAATTGGACTTAGAGTCATTAAGTTATTATACAAAGGTGTTGTATAATGTACCCTGTAAAGTAAAAATAATAATTGGACGAAGAAGAGATGGTAAGTGATACAAATACCAATACCAATAGAAGAGTCTGAAGTACATTACTGGCCTTTTAAGAATTCAAATCATAGTTTTTAATACATAGTTATCGTCTTAGTAATGCTTTTTATTTATCTTTTGTAGAGATTGTCAGAGCAAGTGCAAATAATAGTTCCGTTTCTATCTCAGGGTTTAGCAATATATTTGACATTTTCCATTTCCGCATTTTAGCTTACAGTGAGTACGGAGCTCGGAATTTTCTCCGATGTCTGTATCTGTTGTAAAGTTATTTTCAGTCTTGTCGATTTCGGAAATTTCAGTATCTACCGCGGAGTTAATTTTAAGCCTTATTTTTGCTTGGTTTTTTCGGTTTTTCGTAAAATTCTCAGTAGTAGCAAGGAGTCTGAAATTGTGCCCAGTATATGGCAATAGGCTCACCCCCATAACATGGGACTTATAGCACAAATGGTGAAAAGTGGGTGTATATTGTGTAGCGGCATTAAGTATGTGTCGTAATGTGCACCTCTGCATGCACCTTCGGGGATAAAAAGCGTGAAGTTGCCTTATTTTTGCTTTATAGGTGTAATTTTTTAATGAAAATAGATTCATTAATTGTTTTCAAAATTCTAATTTTATGGCAAATGTAAATAAGGAAACCCCATCCCCGATTCCCGAACATAAATTCCTAACTCCCAAAAACCCTTGCCGGCAACGCACTTGTAACTCCTTTGGTGTTTCAAGTGTCCATGGGCGGCGGCGATTGCTTACCATCAGGTAATACGTCTGCTCGCTCTTAAAAAAAAAAAAAAAAAAAAAAAAAAAAAAAAAAAAAAAAAAAAAAATTATACAACAGCACATTATACAGCTTGGAATGAGCACCCAGGGTCCACTAAAGAGGGTTTATGGCCATCAATCTAGTTTTTATTTAATTATTTGTAGAGGTCTTGTTTATATTTGTGTGGGGGAAAACTCCTATTTATTTGCAGGCTTTTGGTATGAAAAAGTAAATTTGCACAATTTTAGGAGTACATACTGATAGGAGAATAATAATATGCAAAATGGCATAAAATAGGGACGACCTTAATTTTTTTTTCAAAGTAAGTTGGAGTATATTTTTAGCATGTATTGTGTAAACTTTGGAAGTTTTTCTAGACCCGCTGATATTTTTCTTAAAGGATCTGAAAAGGGTACAAAAGCTTCATAAGGAGCGAAGGATCAGAAGACGGTCAGATATCTGTACAAAAGCAATATTTGTTGCCATATTTTGTGTATAATGTGACTTTCATCTCCGTTTTTAAGAAAACATATAACATGAGGAGTTTTATTTTGGATGTCTTCCACGATGGCTGAGGCGTGAGGAGGTTCGTTCCCTCATGCGACCGACGTCTTTATTACCTAGCATGACAGCTTGGTAGAAGGAGGAGAATGAGGCATCCCAATGCCCTTGCTTGTGCTGTTTTTTTACATTATGCCTTTTTCTTATGCTTTGTTGCTCTTATGAGCACACATTATAAAAACCAATTTACCAACCTCCACTTTACAACCGCCAGAATTTACCAACATATCTATTTTTATCGAAACACGCTAACCACGTAAATGCTTTCTCAAAACAAAAACATGAGTACCCATTATACCGATAGTTGCTTACAAGTAAAAGGCTCGCCTTTAACTGCCAACACTCAGAGAGTGAATTTCAATGTTACATGCAAATTGTATAATAGTCAGTAATAGTGGGTTAAGCGCCCTATCTCGAAGGCTCATTAAATAATCTTGTTTCTATAGTGTAGTCAGTAGTACAGTAGTACGATATGGTAGTGGGTCAACTAATTATAGTATTAAATGGAATTAAATTGTAATGTAGATGTCTAGTGGATTCTGGAAATGATAAGCTGAGGTACCAGGATGTCAGCCCATTTTTGGACGTGACAAATAAAAGATGATTGCAATGCTTAGTGAATTACTCGTGATTCTGTGATTGTATCCCACCTTATTTTAATTTATTTTAAATGCAATACTTAGGTAGTGCAGGGACCCAATTATCCACATTCGCAGTCTTAATACCCCAATTACCCCCCATCCGAATCGTCCCAATTACTGATTCCCCAACAACCCTTAAACTCTTAACCCCCAAAAGGCCGGCAACGCACTTGTAACGCCTCTGGTGTTTCGGCTGTCCTTCAAGTGATCCGTCTGCTCGTTTACCGGCTTATACCATAAAAAAGATGTACGTCAAGGAGTAAACTTGAAACAATGATAACATGTACATATCAAGTACACTCAACAGGACTTTATTGTCTAGGAATAAAAGGCAGAGGACCCTATTTAATAGTTTCTGTTGCGCTCGTAAAGTTTCTGCCTTTTATTTTTTGTAAATCCTATCTTAGAGCTCTAAGCTTTTCTACATTGCCCAAGAGGTATTCATCATTTCAGCTTTCTACAGCCTGTATTTTTGGCTCTACGTTGTCTTACAATTATTCAATAACGAATGAGTTTCATGTACATTTGATTTTTGATTTAATACAACCCAATAATTGCAGTGGAAGAAAGTATCCCCATTGAACACTTCTTTAAAAACCAATTCCATTAATAAGCTCAGACAGAACTGCAACAAAACGTGTTAGCAATCACAAATCATTTCACTTCCAATAATTCAATTACACTTGAAAGCGCTAACAGCGTCCCAAAACACAACAAAAGAAATCAGTCATCAGCCCATCATCTCCAAATTAATTCTATACTCCTTGTTACTGACGAGATAAGCCGTACGTCAGTCCGTCAGTCCATCACGTCAAGCGAAAGTGACAGTCGTGAGCCATCGATACATTTGCTGTCAATCATACGAGAAAGCTCGGCTAAGTATACTAGTGAACGCTAGCAAATTTACTTGTCAAAACATTATAACGAATTTGAAGAAAGTGCGGTGTTGCGTGCCCTTAGGTCGGTCGTGACTCGGCAATTTTTGTTGTAACATGCTTTGTGTGTAGCGAAAGATAATGTTAACTATTGTTTCGATTGCAGTAGTCTTGTTTAGAGGCTTGACGTTAATGCGCCGCCATTTTTATGGTGATGACTTTTGACGTTAGCTGTCACTGTCAAAGTGACGTGTGAAAAAATGCTTAGCGTGTTACTTTTCATTTTTTATTGGAGACTCGATTGCCATCAAGAAAAAGAAAACCGTTTTATTATTGATTTGTTTCTTTAGTTGTCTTTTTAGCTTTTTATTACTTAAAGTTGCAAGCATTCAAAATAGTGCTTCACTTTTATTTTTGCCTATTTTTAATGTCAAAGTTGTCGTATGCACTCGGTCGTCGGTATCGACATGAATATTTACCGATTCAAATGTTAAATTCGAATTTTAAATTTCGTATCTGCATGGAACGTCTTGCGACGACACTGAATGTATTCGTCTGTGTTGGACTTTCTTTTAAAAGTGTCGATCTGGATATGGTTTAATTCAATGCATTTGTAATACTGTTTTATTTTATTTACGCTATCTTTTCATTTAAATCGATATTTATTATACTGGATTACTATTGGGATTGGCAAAAAAGCTATTTTTATCGCTTTTTATGAACGAAATACACATACGTGACTTTGATTAAAAATTTAAGACTTAAGTGTGATAGTATGGTACGCTGGAACAACTGAGATAACAAGTTACATATTGCTCCACATAAGACTCCAGCTATTACAATTCCAAAATTATCTTTACGACCCTTTAATAAAGTCCATTAAAAACGTTCTCTCAAGCGACGCTGTATAAACTTCAGTAATAAAGTCTTCAAGTAAGACAGGACTAATTCCTTCTAACTTTGTCCCCTCTTGGGGCTTAGAACATAATACTTAAGTACTAATCTGGTGCTTACTACTGTCTCAATTATTGGTACTTTCCCTTAAATTATTGGAACGATTTGTGGGTGGATCTTTGTGATGCACTCCTGTGTTAGCTAAGCGATGCTATGAGTATTTGACTGACTGCGTAGGTCGAATGTGGTCGCAAAAGCGGCTGTAGAACACGAGGTTATTTTTTTATGTGGGGAAAATTATCCAATGACTTCTTCCGCCATGGGCGAGGCGAAAGGGAATGTCAGACTATCATTGACTAAAACCCACCCTGTTCCTACTCCTGCTTTTCGAGCCGAAGCCCCGATAACCCGCTAGGCAGTCCGCAGCTCAGAGTACGAGGTTTGTAGATTGACGAAGATTTGAAACGATTGATAAGTTACGTTCATGTGCAATCAGTTGTTATGTAGATTAATGAAAATTAATACCTAACTAAATCGAATATATCAAACAGTGAAAATAGGAAATAATACTTAATTGGGGATCCATTAATTGTAGTAAATGTAAAACGATGTATTAAACCGTAGAAAGTTCGAAACGAAAGGAAACGAACGAGTAGCCATCATTCAGCTTAATTGAGTTGCAATGTTCATTAGAAATTGCAAATCGTGTCCCTTGAAGTGACTTGATTTCTATCATATAGGGAAATGAAGGAAAATTTATTGCTAATGCCTTCCTATCACTTTGTTGCACTTTGTGGCGCAAGAAAATAGATTGTTTTATACAATGAAACAACAGCAGATAGTTTTTTTAATCTGATTAAGTCTTATTATAAGTTCGGAGGATAATAATAATTACTTAATCAAATAAATTCTTTTGAATATTGATCTGATAACGAGTTCGGAAGCATGTCGATTTTATTATTAATTTGCCATCAGTGTAACCTATTGTTGATTTGATGAGTATTTAGGGATCTGTTCCCTGAAGTAAAATAGAGTAAACTTTTCTAAGATAGGAAATGAAAGATCCTTGAACCAGGCTCCCCAATAGTTGTACGTTGGGATTTTCCATTTAGGATTTGTGACATCATCTACCTCTGTCACTAGTTACTAAAAATAAATGTTAGTCTTTATATTTTCGCCATCGCTCATCGTGTAGTGTACACAATCCGTAATGAGGCTTAAGTATAGATAATTTAACAACGTAACGGTCTATAGATGATACCTAATTGTCGGATACGCTTCCAATTTTCCATTTTGTTTTCCAATGAAAGTATAATTTCACTTGATTAGTGGCCTGTAATTTTATAATAGTATAGTGTTGTCCAGTCTCATGGATCGTAGTTGCTTTTTTTTGTTATTTTGTTGTGGTGTGGGTGATGTTATGTCTGTGTGGCTGTGGTTTATGTAATAAAGAATATTATTAGGAACAAAATGTGTTGGGAATGCTGATTATAATCGTACAATATTTGTGTTTCGAAACTACTACTACTACAGTCACTTTTTTCAAAATATAGAAAAGATTGAAAGTACCCTTAACCGACAAGCATGCATGAAGACTGCTGACTGTTGATGAAGCGAAAGGTGTGAAGTGTGTAATATTCGAGGCAATTGACGATCCATTGTCTCTGCCTACCCCCATAGGAGACAGGCGTGAAGTCATGTATGTAGAAAAGATGTCGAATATAATTTTTTTAGCAGTCATACTATGAACCTGACTTACTTTATTTTACTAAAATTACTAAGAAATCGTGTATTACAATACCCACAGAAACAGTGCCACAAAACAAATTATCCCACTCTAATCAGCTTCACAATAACGTGACAGCAAAACAAAGTAAACAGCTACACAGCTACCTACACTACAGAGAATCTCATAAAAACCGTATCAGTACAACATCAGTACAGTCTCTGTACGAGATCCGTGATTAGTTCGCACGCCTGTCCACACCTGTCTAGTTGATGAAACTGATGAGGATATACATCTACTAGAAGTGGCATTGATTGTGCGATTAGTTTCAAGTGAGAATGGTAGTGTGTGGTGAAATTTAAAAATACTTCATTTAATTCATTTACTAGCGGGTCGCTAGTAAATGAATTAAATAAAAAAGCCCCAGCTTCGCATGGATGCAACGGTGATGCATGTATTATACATATAAAAGGTCCTCTTGAATCACTCTATCTATTAAAAAACCGCATCTAAATCTGTTGCGTAGTTTTAAAGATTTAAGCATACAAAGAGGCATAGGGTTAGAAAAAGTAATTTTGTTTTATACTATGTAGTAACAATAAATTCGATGATGTAGATTTTAATCATGCAGTACATATAAATTGTCATAAAACAAATGTTATTGAAAGACCGTTTCGAATAAACGTCTTATGTTTAAGTAGGAATTGTTTCAATTATGATTATAAATGTCGTTAAATAGTTATTGAAATTAAATATTAAAAAAAATATGCGATCCAAAATTCATCGATGGCATTGTAAACATTTGGTATCAGTCACTACATCTATTACGTATTTTAACACGACATACCTATAACGTGTCAAGTAATTAAAATCTCTTCCAGTCATTAGCCATAGATCTGTAACCAGACTACCAGGTTTTTGCTGAAGCATCTATTTAAGAGCTTCAAGGTGTATTAACTCAGGTGGTCCCCGATAATGACGGTGCTAGACTGGTTGACATAACCCAGTTTTCTCTAAGTGATTTGTTTTAGAAAAACCTCGTGGAAACTGAATCTAATTTTGTACCTAAATTTTTATCATTACACGTAGATTTGTTTTGGAGTTGATACTGTGGCGACATATGAAATAGGCAAAATTCTACATAGACGATCGTCGAACAAATCAACGTATGATGTGATAAAACACCATCATGGATAAAAAATCCCAACAACAGTTGGGCAAAAAGCCCGTCAGGCACTTCATTCTATCCCGTCATCACCTTGTCTAATCAGAGGATCCTCTTTTTCTTTTCATTTTAAATTTCACTCAAGTGCACAATTTTGCTACCCAGGATCATCAGGATGATTTCTTGAACTTGTCTTTCCACAATTTGAAACTAAGAAAGAACAAATTGTCACAAACAGTAAACAAAAAATAAAACCAAAATCACTAATTATTTTTAACAAAAAGTTGTTTTAATGATGATTTTATTACTTCGTTCCAATTCTGGACAAAGGCTGGTAGATGGAAGATTTACATCAGAACTTTTACTTTCAAAATTTTAATGGATCCTCTGTTTTTATGGCTCAAAAACTTAAGTGCTCGACTTGTGTAAGAGGTCAAAGATTTTCTAGAAATATCTTGAAGAACTTAAAATGGGATTCTTGGTACACTTTCACATTTTCTGCTGAAGATTAAAAGCGTTTTATTGACCAGAAGAAGTTTTCTAAGTGTCAACTATCGTTTACTATAATATCAGAATAGGTGTTTTAAAAGGTATTTTTACGTAAAACGTATCTTTTTCTAGGTATTTGTAATGTTTTTGCGTTCGTTAAGTATAAATCTAAAGTGTATCTCCCAAGTGTTAGTTAAAATGAATATGATCAGAACATATTAATTACATGCTGTACAGTAATTGTTTGGTCTTTAAAGCGGTTAAAAGCAAATTTTTGCTGAAATAAAACCAGTAATAAAGGGAAGTAGAGAAGTAGCTAGAATAACCATCTAAAATGTACCTAAAATAACCATCTTTTGATTGAATATTTTACAGTCTACTATAATAGTAAATCAGGTAAATACAACTTATCGAAAATAGAGACTTGGCTCAAATGTGTTCTGGGTAAGACAGTAATTGATATGGCCATAATATACCCGTTAGGTGCAGGGCAGGAAGTCTATGCTTACCTTGCATTGCCCATTAAAACACCGTTGACAAACCAGACGAGTTTATCGCAAATAGTTTTACTACAGACGACGTATGAAGGAGCTCATGTTGATAAGGATATTTAAAATGGTATGTGGCCTGTCGCTAGTTTAAGTAAAGTCGCAATAGATTCCAAGCATGTCAGTTTATTAGGCTGGTTGGTGGAATTTTGAATTACTAAATTAAATAATAATGTCGTGATAGCTCAGGTGGTTTAAGATGTCCGCATCTCATGCTTAACGACGGGTTCGAAACCTACTAACAGCAAGTACCAATGTGACATTTTCCGAGTTATTAGATTATATAGACACCACTGACAAACGGTGAAAGAAAACATCGTAAGGAATGGGCTTATAATTTATAATTATAAGTCTGAAATCATCAATTCGCGTTGAGCAAGCGTGGAGATTAAGCCTTTGATTGTCGACAGAAAACTGTTGAAGGCAAATTCTTCGCTAACTCCGGTCACCGCTCGGTGATTTACGTAGCAGTTATCGTGTTAATGCTCAAACCTTCTCCGTGCGAGAAGAGACCTTTGGTCAACAGTGGCCACTTATAGGTTGTTGATGTGAAATAATTATATAAGAATCACATCTGCGTAAATGTAATTTGTTTATTTTTTTTTTATGATATCATCATAAATCAGTAAGTAAACTTCATTAACAAGCATACTTCTGCCGACCCTTTCAGAGAATGTCATTATCAAAAGGTTCATAAATTATATTTTTTCTGGCTGACGACGGTAACAAAGCGCCCCCTGTATATCCTTCAGTAAAACAATTATACCGTAATATCACAATGACATATTAAAGACCCTTTTCCGACCCACATCAGCTATTACTCATAAAATCAAAGTAAAAACATACAATACAAATTGTTGGCGAAGCAACAAAAAGTTATAATGTAAATTCTGTGGGCCTAGTGGAAAAGGATCTAAATGGAAAAATGCAATATTTACAGGAGACGCAAAAATCAGTCCAATTCGTGTTTGACCATGAAGTCATACATGAGTATTATTTAAACCGCTACTGAATAAAATACATCTGATATTTGTGTATAGGTAAACAAATTGAATGATGAAGCATTTTTTTATAGTATAAGCCGGTAAACGAGCAGACGGTTATCTGATGGTAAGCAATCGCCGTCGTCTATGGACACCCGAAACACCAGAGGCGTTACAAGTGCGTTGCCGGCCTTTTGGGGTTAGAAATTTAAGGGTTGTTGGGGTATAATGGGATCGGGGATTGAAAAGATTGAACCCAAGCGCATTGTTTCACGTCGGTTTACTGTGAGGCCGTGATATCAATCCGAAATCTCCCATACTTAATCATTTTGGCATAGTAATTTTCGACAAAATTGGACTTATACCCCTTTTTCACTAGCACCACAGAATTTTTGACACCCCTACCCGAGTATAGTTTGTGTAACCGAGTTTTTGAAGTTATTCCTTGACGAGGGGCAAAATGGAAGACTGTCATGAGATTTAGGAAGCAATTTTTGAACTTTTTCGCTCCTTCGAAACGATGTATTGTTGAAATTCGTTCCGCTATTTCTCTTGGCTTCCGATAAAGTGAAAGAATTGAGTTTCGTATGTCGTGTTCTTTGCAGATTGGTATATTGTTTCGTCTTTGAAGATCTTTCTTTGAGATTACGAAGTAGGTTCCTTTTTCGTGGCTTGATGAGACGTGAGAAATGTTATGTGTTAGACGACTGTGGATTATGATATCTTTTATTAGGCGCCTATAAAGGCATCCTGGCCCTGACTTAGAACAAGATTCTAGAAAGTGTGCTTTATTTATGGTAGAAGTAAGTTCGAAACTTCAATAAATAACAAATTTTGTCAGCGGATTCGCCCGAATAGGGTAGACGACTAATTTTCATTTTAATTCTGCCCTGTTCGATTATTTTAAAATATTAGGCACATATTATTTACTACCCCATCATCATCTCAATTCCCGTGAAATAAACATAGTATTTGTATTATCCCAGACCATAATTTACCTCTGTTTCAAATTGCATCCCGATTCAGCCGTTTTGACGTGATTGAGTAACAAACATACATATAAAATCATCACTTTCGCATTTATAATAAATAGGTATTAGTAAGATATCGTGACAAGCGACACCAGTAATGTAGGACAAACAAGCACGGTCGATATAAAGGCAGGTGCGGAGTATCCATAACATATATGTTACGTATCTAGATACAGTACTTTATCACGTATACGTGGAATAACCAAACAACTTTGAAGGATGGTACCAGGTGGGCTTCCACAGTTTCTATCAACTCTCAAGGGGTGAAGTTCGGAATTTATGTATGTATGTAATTACGGTCTACCCAAGATCGCCTAATACCCCACTAGGGTTCAATAAAATGGTCCCTAAGGTATTCTAAAAGGAATAGGTCCTTGAGTCCGTATAGAAAGCACGTCTTGCTAACCTAATCCTTGAAATCCCTTTAATGGATTTTCTGCTTTATGACTTTTGAAATAGAATTGAAGATCTGTTAGGAAAAATAGGCAGGACTAGTTTGATATGCGTGGCGTCTGTATTCATTACCCTCCAGACGCACCCCATTTAGCAATTGGTAAATTAATTCCACTCTTTTTTCTCACGAAAATAATTTATAGCAGTTATTTTCATTTAAACCTAAATTGCTGTTAAATAATTCATTTTCAGTTTCTCTTGGTCTGAATAAATGTGTTTCCAATTTATTTCGCTCAGAACAGGTGTTTGAATTGAATTTAATTTTCGTTTCAAAGCTTAGTTAAAATAAATGTATACTATTTTCATTCTGGACCAATTGTGATTTGAATCCGTTTTGTGTAAATAAACAGTAGAATACAATCTAATTACTTTATTTATTTCATAAACAAGGCTAGTCCTTCGGTTTTATTTTTGTATTTTACATACCAAATACATATGTAACCTCACACCGTCTCCCATGGAGGGTAGGCAGAAGTGGAACGTCAATTGCTACGAATTTTACATTCATCTTTCGCTTTTTCTGTTCATGCATGCTCGTCGGTTAAGGGTACTTTTAATTTATTTTGGCCCTTCGGTAATATATCGCCAATCTGGTTTCTATATGTCCGTTTAGGGCGCCCTCTACCGACCGCCCCATTCATATCCTTGTATATTTATTTCGTAAATCTTTTTTCATCCATCCTTTCTACATGTATTTTTGTAACTAAATATCGAGAATCTAGGGACTATAGATTTCGTCTTTAAAGGTATTGAATACTAGTCATCAAAACTGTGTGTCTATAAGGAACGAAAATAATGTATCTTTTTATATTAAGCAAAGTCAGAACTTAAACTGATCTAAATTTGCATTTTAGAAATGCATGACAAAATTCATTATCATTAGCGTTTATTTCTGTCTCCTTACTTCTTTACAGTACCTAAAGCCCGAATACTCAAACGCTACTCCATTTTAAGTTGTACTTATAATATCGTACTATCTCTGTCATTTTATAAAGAATTGATAGTGAAAGAACTACATTTCAGAGCGTCTTAAAATTGAGTATTCGGATATTAGTTCTTTATTGTATTTGATAATCGTATAAATGTCTAATAATGTCTTTCTCATTCTTTCCAGGTGTGGTTGTGATGACATGGTGGTGGGCGCTCGCGCTGCTAGCGCTGTCTGCGCCCGCCCGCCCCGCGCCTCGGGCGGGCAACGGTGAGCAATTTTACAGTAAGCATCACATTGCGCACTATTTCCCGCACGATCGCGCCCTGCCACCGATAGTGTCGCGCTTCACATTGATGTCATCGGCGTGGTGATGGTTATGACAAAAAGAGCCATTCGTTTTCTAAAAGCATGAATCTAATATAATGTCTAGTGATATTCACTTAGTATTCGTGAATAATCTCATGTAGGTTTTAGTTATATTCTCTCGGTAATTAATTTATTTTACAGTCTTACTTTTCAATATTTCGATTTTGTTTTTATTTTACTTACTTAATTAGTCATTGAATAATATTATTGAATTCGATACCTAACTTTACAAAAATGCAATTGCTACTCAGCACATACGACATATTTTTGTCTGTTTTAGATTTTTTTTAAATAAAAACCTCATAACACTTAAAAGTAAAGACATTACATGTAGTTAAAAGTTTTATTACTTCTTTTATTTCGCTCTGGGGGAACTATAAAGATATATGGGCGAGGCTATCGGCTGTTCTAGTTAAGAAGTGGGCTCATAAACGATGACATACTAATAACAGTGTTTTGTTTTGTTGTGTGCGCAATCAGGCGACTTCGCACTTATCAGTAACTTAACTACGCAAGTACTCACTTACTTGCGATCTTCTTAAGCATATTGTACTTTATTTGTTTTATTTTGAGTTGAGATTAACTCTCCTGTTGGTTTTTTTCGTAGCTTGATGTTGTATAGTTTTCTTTTGCACTGCGATGCGGTTGGCTTAAGGTAAGCGTTTATAGGCATCGTACGCATCGCACACAACGGATTTTAGTTTGTCTCGTATAGAAACTAATACAACTGATCCGTCCACGGATCCGCATTATCGGCAATGCCTACATGCGTTGCGTTCCGATGACGTCATACAGAATGCGTGTGATGCGTACGACGCGGGTCTGTGGACGCTTAACTTTAAACTACGCTCAATAATTACGAAACTTGTCAATTATGTAGAATATGATTGGATGAAACCTATTATGGATTTATCGGATTACGTTCTCAACGTCTTTTTTGACAAATACGCGTATGAATAACTCCAATTATTTTACTACCAAAAACCAAAAATACATTGCCTAGTCGTCAATTTTTATTTTAAAAAACTTCTATTATTCTCGTTATGAACGGAATAAAAGAAATGGCAGGAGTTTTAAACTGTTAAGTGAAATTGCCGTGTCGATATTTCAACGCTTTGCAAAAAGATTTTTTCCTTTCTTTTAACAAAAGGGAGTTAGGACACTTTGATTACTTTCAAGGAATAAAACTTTTATCTTTAATTTAGGATTGTCTTCGCTAAGAACTTTTTATTTGTGCTAATGTAAGATACGAATAGTTTGGCCAAGTGGTGACAGATTGGATTAACAGATTTTTTGAGACATTCAAAAAGTTTCTTTGATTCTACTTACATTCGGTTTATTTTGGGAGTGTTTCTAATCTAAATCTATCTTTTTATGGTATAAGTAACCTGATGGTAAGCATTTATCACCGCTCATGAATACCGAAACACCAGAGGCGTTACCAATGCCGGAATTTTGGGGGTTGGGAATTTAAGAGTTGTTGTGGAATCGGGGATTGGGAAGATTGGGAAAGGGGGTAATTGGGCCTCCGGTAACCTCACTCACCCAACGATGTGTCGTTATGAATTAAAGATTTTGAATATTCTCCCACTTACCTACGAGTATCTATCTTTATCCACACCTTCCCTAAAAAAAATAGAACAAAACAAAAAAGCAAAACACATGAACATCATCATCTCATTGGGGCCATAAAGCCAGCAACTTTGTATCTATTTCCATAAGCTTTGGGTCACCAACAAAGAATATCATTTACAAACTTTATTCTTCAAGGCCAAACTCGCATATCAGAGTGTCGTAAACCGCGAATTATCTCCGCTGGTTTTATGGCCCATGTAAATTTACTGTTTCGCTGTACGATGGGATTTTTATCCTTTTGCGTCAGTTTTAAAGGACTTTTATGGGCTTTGGATGTGGGTCGTCATTTATTTAATGGGATTATGAAGGATTGACTTGGTGAAGAAGTGGTTGCTAGTTACTGCTGTGTTGCTTGTATATCGTCTCGCTTCGATCTATAGATCCTGCCTACATATTGGATTTTTTTAATGTTATAAACCGATAAACGGACTCACAGATCCCCTGATTGTAAGCAACAGCCACCGCCCATGAACACCCAAAACACTAGAGGCATTACAAGTGCGTTGCCGGCCTTTTTGGGTTGTTGGGGAATCGGGGATTGGGAAGGGAGGTAATTGGACCTTTGAAATACAACACAAGCGTTGTTTCACTTCGGTTTTCTGTGAAGCCGTGGTATCACTTTGGTCAAGTCGATAAGATCGCCAAACCCGCTCTCATTTCGATCTCATTGAACGTAAAATAAACTCGTAACTCTACTCGTACTAAGCCCTCTGATTATTTGGTTGATTGAAGCTGGCCAATCAGAGCTCCTCTTGTCATAATTGTGATGATATTGATTTATAAATTATTAACATTATTACAATCATATACAACGATTATCTTGTTAAGTGTAATTATACTAATTTCCTTGTTTTCAGTAAGAAAAGTAAAAAACTGAACTGAAAATCATCATAACTCAACACCTTTTGTCTTCGAATGTACCGTAACGTTATCAAAGGCGTTCTTAAGTACCTGTGAAGTGTAAGATCGGTACAGTTGAGTAGTAAAGTGGATGGCAGCGATCGAAAGTGAAGAGTGAACTAAGAAAACAAGTTGAAAGCTCTCTCTATAGCACTGGGGAGACCACTCACTAACAAAATGTGAGACTTTTTACGACTTTTTTGATGTTCCCACTTAGATACCGAAGTTGCTTGATAAGTACTTAGTATTTTATGTAGTTGCAAGTTAGAGATTAAAAGTATTGAAGTGAAAGTGTTAATGCGTATGTAAATTGTTATTCGTTATCTGTTACTTGATTTGATTTGTGTTTTTAGAAATGGTTAATTGATAATTTCTCTTCCATTTGCTCCAATGTATTAATTAATCAAACTGTTTTTAATTGCGTAATTTGTTTAAAGACATCTCTTTTATTACTTTTTTTTGAAGGGGAATATCGTTCAATGTCTTCTCTCGCCTTGGGAGATGACTCTAACTGTTTTAAAACCACCTCGTTCCTACACCTGTTTTTCGAGCTGGAGCCTCGGTAATCCACAGCTCTACATTTATTGCTACTACTCCCATTGAATGTCTGACAAAATAATAAACACTGAACATAAATTCAAAATTATGTAACCTATTTAAAAACAACAAACTCAGTAGCTTTACGCCTAAAGATTACAATCATCATTACTATCTGCAGTCACTCATAAAATGTCCAACATAACCAAAAAAAAAACAATTGACATAACCTCAAAAAAAAAACGTTTTTATCTCAAACCAAGATGGCGACCCCACATAAGGGCCATGTACTTGTCAAATAAAGGCGTGTATGCGATCCCATCGCACCATAATTTGTACGAAAGTGAAACCACTTCGCTTTCTTTCCGTCAGTTAGAGTTTGGGACACGAAAATTACTGAGCAAACGAATCTCGTACGGAAAAACTACGGTATGGTACGTATTTGGGTTGCAAAGTCAATTTGTACTCACGATTTTTAGATAGTGGAAAATAATAGTGTAAATAAAATCAATTTTCCTTTCGTTCAGATTTAAGTAAGTTATCATAAGAGTGTTAAGTTAGTATAAGAGAGTCTATTATCACGTATGAAGTACAAATCTTGATACTGTGTATCAATATCAATTTACTGTGATAATCAATATCTTGTTACTGTGATGATACAGCTACGTGTTACTAAAAAAATGCTCAATCAGTACAATCATAATATGAAACCAACTCTACAGTGTGTGGCACTGTGGGTTGGGTCGCTCCGTTCCCTACAAAATGTTTGATTAAACCGATTGCTGGCCTACAACTAATGTTCGTGTGCTCGCTCATCGTACTGATGGGCTGATCCAGTAGGGCTAATGTAATGTATGTAACGTATTAAGATATTATATATTGTATAAAGGTGGTATCATTAAGTGTTTTGTATAGTAATATTAGTGGTTAGTGTAACATGAAATATCTTTATAATAAGTATTATTGAATATATAACTAATTGTATGACAAGGGAGTCTGTAATAAACAAACTATTTTAATATAAATAAAAATGTAGCCAACATACTTTGTTCTTGACAGTTACAGCGACAAATTAACAAAAAGTCAGACAAAAGAAAAGTTCATTAAAAACGTCCAACGTATACGTATGTTTTGTAAGAACGATAATTTCTCTCCATCATGACCATATTTCGTTATAAATATACGCAAAAACAACAGAACTGTACCACCATTCTTCGTAATTTACAGTTATCGCGCAAAAATAAGAATAATGTTCGCAAAAACACAAATCGTCTCGTTTTTGTGTACAATTTCTTTGTATACAATTGGGTATGTGGTGAATGAGCGGCTGTTAACAAAAAATATGAAAGAAAATAATGCCTCTTTTATTTTGTAGAAGTAATGTTCGACTATTGGGTGTGACGTTTTTCCTAACATACTGGAAATCTCGAAGATATACTAGTGAATAGTATTCTCATCAAACGCTATAAGTCAACAGTCAACATTTTGTGCCACATCAGTAGAAGATTTATGTATACCTTTTATAGCATTTTGATAGTAGTTAAAAGTATTTCCTAATTTTTTGTTCATAATGCGTTTGAAGTAATCGAAACTGATTGGTTAGTTTATTCGAGTTGGCCAATCAGAGCACCAAACGCGCTCTCGTTTTGATTACTTTAAACGTAAAGCGAACTCATACTAAGGGTACTGTATGTTCAGATCTACACATATGCACAATGGATCACACAAGGATTTTTACCTATTTTATCCGTTCTTATCCTATCACAGATCCAACTCAGAACCACAACTGTACATCAAAACTAGTCCTACTTTTCTATGACAACAATATCACACCATTAGGCATAACCTCCATAACAAAATACAAACTAATAACTTTTAAAATAATGACCACTGACTAAGATTTGTGTGAATATCTGAATGGAGTCTTGGAACGTAAATATTGTGTGCAAGGAACTTGGCGTTAATGCCGACGAATAATGTGCCCACAATGTTGTGATAGCATTTACATGGAAATAATAAGGTTGGACTAAGCTATGGTTTATAGGCCAATTGGCATAAATTAATGTTTGGAATGAGAAGCTTGTGTAGCTAAGCGTTTGTGTAGAGATGTGGTGTTGGGTTAGTGGTGTAGAATACTGTGCATTTATTTTTGATGGGCGGAAAATCATCTAATGACTTCTCGGGCTGGGCGAGGCGAGAGGGAGTGTCACTCATACTGACTAAAACCACCCCGTTCTTACTCCTGCTTTTCGTGCTGGAGCCCCAGTAAACCAAAGAGCTACGAGTAATATTTGTGTTTGTTACAATTTCCATTAAAGGTTGCTAATAGCCAGTAAAGTCTGTATCAAACTAATTTTGTCAGACAAAATACCGTATCCAATCTTTTCTATAAAATAAGAAAATGAAAGTATTAATGAATCTACCGTATCAAAAAACATGTTGTAGGTACTGAATGAAAAAGATAACACCAAAACTAAACTACTGCAACTGGAAAAACCAAACTACAAATATCAGTATTACACTCGACTCTCACAATATCAATCCATAGTAAAATTTCTCAACGAAAATACCAAAGCACTACAAAATGGGAGCATTATTGTTTACACAAACGCTTTAGCACAATAAAATAACTATTAAATTTTGATCTAGATAGCTCTAGGTCTCTGTCTCTAATATCTAAGTATTTGCATTGGACAAAATTCCTGTCTCATGAACAATAGTGTGTTTAAGTACTGCGCGAATGCTAAGAACAATATTACAATATTGGCCGCGATGCGATATTGTTTTTGATGGGGAATGCGGTCCTGTTGCTAAATGGGGCTACTGGTATGGTCGTTTGGTGTGTTAATAGTTTATTGTATTGGTTGTTAATTGTTGTTATGTGTTTTTGTCATTCAGTATTGTATTGTACTTTTTGTTCTTTATTGGTACTTTACTGTGAAATTTTGCTGTCGTTGTTTGTAGTATTTATGTTCAAGTGATCATGTTAAAAATGTGTTTATCCCGGCCCAGTTACTCCCTTTCCCAATCCTCGATTCCCCAACAACCCTTTAATTGATAACCTCTAAAAAGGTAGGCAACGCACTTGTAACGGCTCTGATGTTTCGGGTGTCCATGGACGGCGGCGATTGCTTATCATCAGATGACCTGTTTGCTCGGTTACCATATTATAACAGAAAAAAAGAAAATTCTAAACAAAATCAAATCACAAACACTAGACACAGCAAAAACGTATCAACATTATCATTGATCATCACATCTAAAAAGGGCACACGACCGGAATCGAACTAGTTCAACAGTTACTGAACATTTCTCGTATTTCCTGATGAGCTATTACTTCTTACCATTGTAGGGCGTAATTGTAGGATTTCCGTATGAAGTGCAAACAGTTTCACCGACAAGCCGACACGTATGAAAGTCCGCCGTGGTCGAAATGACCGAGTGACACGAACAGCCCTTCTATTTGTTTCCAGTTATGGTAGTGTAGGGTTAAGTTTGTTTGCTTGTTAAGATGGTTTGTTATTGAATTGGTTTTGTGAGTGATAGTTTTTTGGGATGGTGGTATGCAATGCTTTTTTTACTTGAACCTATGCCGAGTAGTAGTTAGTGTCATGGTTGACATCTAGTCTTTGAGATAAATCACATATAGTAACAAAATCTGGACGTGTTTGGTGTTAAACTTAGTAGATAACTACTAGCTTCGTCTGCGCGATTTCACCCGCTCTGCCCAGCTCCTTTTGATCGTAACGTGATGTTTTATAGTCTATAACCTTCCTCGATAAATGGACTATCCAACACAAAAATAATTATTCAAATCAGACCAGTACTTTCGGAGATTAGCGCGTTCAAACAAACAAACTCTTAATATAATAAGTACGGTATATAAGATTCATAAATCTGGCAAAAATATTACACAACAAAAACCGTGTCTAAGCTTTTAGGGAGAATATTTTTCTTCATTTTCTGTATAATATGTGAAAAAAATTACTTCGATTCGAGAACAAAAAGTATTAAGACAACATAAGTAAAAAAAAAGCATTAAAAACATCACATAACACAGCAGAAATAAACGCTTCAAACACTCGTTGCAAACGTTCACAGCAATATCAATAAAACACACACTTTTTCTATTTCTTTCTATATAAAATCGAAATGGCCATAAACTTTCGTTAACGGCTCGGTTTCCACGACTTTCCACGCCCAGGTGAAATGTTTGTGCATCTCACGGAAATCCCACAATTACACCTATCTCGGACTTTATCAAGATGATGAAGATAAGCAACGTTTCACTTTATAATAATAATATAACGTCATGACATAAACTAAGGTGCGGTATGATTATTGTAGACTTTTAGAGAGGATGGGAGTGAATCACCATGAAGCTAATATAAAGAGGACATGTCCTAAATGGATTTCCTTTTAACATAATGCGTGACAATAGGGATGATGATAGGATATGGAAATTAAAAATCTATTTAGTCCGTCAATTACGTAATGAAAAAGTATTAGACACGTATTTATTTGTTATATAAGATAACAATGCTTTGATAAAACGAATTAAAGTTTAGGAGTGGGAGCAAATACGTCATTTCTACGTATAAAATGTACCTAGAAGTGGCGTTACGCGATATTTCATTCGATATATATTATCTTTGAAAGTATTTTTTACCGTAAGAATAAAAAAAATAAGTGTCTAATATTTTAAAATAATCTAGTTACAAGACGGATACGGATCTAGTTACAAATCAGTCGCCTACCCTATTTACGGGGAGTTACAAACTACGTTTATTTTCCAACATGCAGTCCCACGTCCTATGTTCCCAATTGTTCACATTTTTATATGTCACTTTCTGAGCACTTATAACCTATCTACAGCTTTACTTATAATGGGAAAGGTCTAATTGTTTGAAATTGAATGTAAAAAGCATAATACATAAACATTCAATCATGCTTTTATCAACCTCACTAGAAAATGACGAAACCCTACGAAAATTCACGTCTCATTCAATGTAGGTAAAGTTTGTTTGCACAGCGTTTCATTTTTCCCATACAAAGTGTACCTAAGACTAAGTATGCGATATTTCAAAGGTTTTCACTCTTTTGTGGCCATACAAAGTAGTAAGTGCTTGGGACTAAATAATGGAGTTGTCTCGCTACTCTGTATATGTATAAGAGTGTTGGTAACATACCAGTTTCAAAGCGAAGCTGTTGGAAATTTTCTAAAAGTTTTTCCTTTTCAAAGTATATAAGACTTGGGTTTAATATGATGCTTTATGTTGTGTGGGATAGAGCAGGTGTGGTGTTAGAGTTTTGAACGGAGATTTACAAAAGTTTAAAGTTTTGGTATTATCCTGTTTCCTAGCTTATTTGTTGACGAAGTAAGGTTGCACAATTTCGTAGTGGCCCGGCTGGTTTAAGGCTTCTCATGCTTGAGGGTTCTTCGACGGCAAGTGCCAATGTGACTTTATCAGAGTTATTTGTACTTTCTAAAATTATTAAGACACCACTGACAAACGGTGAAAGAAAATATTATGAGGAAACCTGGTCTTATCATTTCTAATTATAAGTTTAAAATCGCCAAACCACATGGAGCAAGTGTGGTGACTAATGCTTCCTTCTCTCTATGCGAACCTTCTCCGTACTAGAAGAGATCTTTGGTCAGCAGTAGCCACTTAATAGGCTGTTGATGTTGTGTGGAGTATATATTGAATTTAAATGGATTAGAACTAGAATATAGTAATGACATAAGCCTATCATAAATTACTTAAAATTAAACTATCGATACCAACCATAATAATCACCCCCTCCTCTATAGCGTCACCTAATAAATATGCCAATCAAACAACGAATCCCTAAAATCCACACAAATTTCAAAACTGTACGTGAAGCCAGAACTAATTCAAACAAATGAGATTTTACAATAAGATTAAGAACTACCATTCGTTAGGTAAAATTTATTCAACGTGGGTGTTAAGCCAATTAATTCAGTGAGATTGATTGGTCCATCGGATTAGTAAGAGTCTGTCCTACTTTCTGTCACAAACCTAGGTCAGATGAAAATGTAGGTAAGGCCTAATTCAATTAGTGTTTGGATTCTGTATAGCCTAGTGAATGTAATGAAAGAGAGAGGGGTTAATTCTTTTTCTTTATATTTTGGAGTTGCTTTCTTTGTGGGCTAAATATCGTGAGGAATATTGAGTTAATAATGTTGTACGGTTTGTATTTAGATAACTGTTTTAGGAGGTAATTTGCACGACTAATTTGACGACTGACGCAGCGAACGCTGCTAATAGATATGGGCCCCCAGGGTGACTTGAAACTTGTCCAGTTACCTCGTGTGTGACGTGTGATTAAGAATCTGTAAAAATTTAGTTTAAATTAATTTCCTGTATCAACAATAAACATTACTTTTTTTTTAAACAAACGAATTTAGATCAAAGCCCACCTTGTTACTTTCGATACCAAAGCAAGTTCAACCGCCAATCAGTTCGTCAAAGTATAGCCAGTTCACTCAGTTCACAATATTAAGTTACCTCATATAACTAACAGTCAGTTGCAGGAACGATCATTAAATTTTTAAAGTGACTTTAAATATTAATGAAGCTTTAAAGTGTTGCATAAAGAAGTATTTCTATCTCATTTTAATGCCGGATTAACATTAATTAAAGAAACGTCAAATCGGGACTTTAGCCTATTTTTTACGTTGCACAAAACGTCATTAGCGCTAAAGGAGCATTAAATTGACAGTTTGGGGCTATAATTTTTAATGCCTAGTCAAACATCCATTAAACTTGTTATTAAACTCTCAATTCTTTTGTAAATAGTGCTAGTAATATTTTTTTACTTTATTACAGTATTGTTTATAATGTCCCTTTCAAGCCTACCATCTTTATTCGCTCCTTCCACGACGACGTCGTGTACCAGATAGGATAAATTTATTTGAAAAACATGACGGAGAAGAGTTTCGTGTGAGATACAGGATTTCTAAAGCTTTACGCATTTGCGAGATACTCAATTTAGAAACTGAAACTCGAAGAAATAAAGCTATTGATGGCCTCACATAGTTATTGACACTAGTGGCCGCCTAGTGGTCGAAATTCGACCATATACGATTTAATTTACAATACCACTTAACATACGTTCAAGGATAATTTTTATTTAACGAATTGCTATTCGTTTAGTAAAATTCAAATTAATATATTCCGGCGCATCATGAATAACCAAACCTCTTCATTATAATAACCTCCTTCAATGAGAAACCTCTTTTCATTTCTTCTTCTTTTAATATCATCGCAATGTCTGTCAATTTGACGTTTTGTCAAATACGATAGGGGAAGGTGGGGGAATTAGGAACACTTAACTTAAAAGGCAAAAAACAGTATTTTCTCTTAAAAAAGGAATCAACTTTTATTACTTAAAAACATTATTTATCTGTCTGCTTATAACGGAAAAAATATTTTTTCATTTCATGACACATAATATCACACACGTAACTTTTGCTGGTCTCTCTGGAAGTGCATTGCACATGTGCCCAAAGCTTTATCGTGGTCATGTGAATCTGATAATTGAACTGGTGGTGTCTGGTTCAGTCTGGCTGCATCAACGTCTCGCCTCATCTAAAAAAAATTGTATTGTAATAAAAATATAAAAACAAATTGTAAATATGAACGTTCCCAATTACCCGCCACCCACCGTTCCTAATTACCGGCAGTCGATAATTTGAATAAAAATGGTCGCGACCTTCGATAGCATTATAAGTGAATCCTATAACACGTAAAATTTTAAAACGGATTATCCATGAAATAAACTTACGAAATATGGTGTCATTGTACTCAAAAATATGACATTTGCATCTAATGTATGAAAACACAAAATTTATAACAAAAATGCAATAAAAACATTTTGACTCACCGTGTCAAGATGCGTGCATCCTCCAGTTCCCACTGTCGCTTGCGCACTTAGGGGCGGGGGAAGCATACCTCGAATAGCCGCGAGACGGGATACGGGGAGGGGAAGTGGGACTTATCAACGTGTTCCCAATTACCCGCCGTTCTCAATTACCCTACCTTCCCCTACTATGCATGGTAGTGTGTGTAATGTTTTATTTATTGATTTATTTATTTATTGATTATGAATGTACTTTATAAGCATTATTTATGAAAAATATTAGCGTTCTGCACTTCTCCTACACATAAACTATAAGTGTACCAAATTTTATGCTCCTACGTCCGCGCAATTTTCGTCATATAGATGTTTGTGATTCTTCGCTACTGGATCTACCGAAGATCAGCTTCCTGCCAAACATTGGCCTTCCTTAGGTATTTCCATATCATGCTCGGGGAATTATTATAGAATCGGTGTATTAATAGATGTATATACCTTGTTCTTTATAGAGACTGGGTAAATGCTAAAGAAGTGTTAACTATTAAGTAGTTATTTTTAAGAATAAATAAAACGATTTATCTTGTTTTAAATTAATTTATTTTATTATATATTTATTTTACTAAAATACCAAGCCACCGTCACATGGGGGTAATTCGTACTTCCTCTGTGGGTGCAATATTATACCATTCTTTGGTTAATTCTTTGCTTAAAAAGTTAGTAAAAGGGCGATGCATACTGCCTGAACCAGCCTGTGTTGCATCAGATACCATGGTTAATGAATAACACTGAAAATTCTTTCTACAAAAGGAAAACTCAAGACGAGTCCAATTCTCAATTAATCACAACAATAACAAACACCTGGAAGCTACATTAAATCTTCTCTCTTACAAAAGGTGTTACGATACCAATGAAAGATAATTCAACACCACATTAAAGCAATTGATAATATTTTTATCGTAAAAAATTAGGATTTTTCCTAAATACAGAGATGACAGAAACGCTCATGATGACAATATTGACAACTAGGGCTGGTCAATGGTCATCTAGAATTTTATTCCCGCGAACCAAAAAGGTTGATACCTATTTTAAATCGGAACACATAATTGAATCGGTTCAGGGAATTAGAAGAAAATTAGATATTTATATGTATTCCACTATTAAGACACTACAAAATACATTTAATAGTAGCTAATTAAAATAACACATATACCTAATCTATTAAATATAGAGATATTTAATCAAATACAAAATATAGATATAGGTATTACGTAAAAAATGTGATTAGCTCTGGAAAAACTCATAACTAAGTCTTAGTTTACAAGTAACTAAGTAGTAACAAATGGTATTGTATTGATTTTTATATTGTCCTTTAACTACATGAAATAAATCGAGTCACGATCGATAAATCGTTATTTTAAAAAATCGGTTTCTTTCGAAGCGGGATTCACATCCTTCCATCCTTAATGACAATTTACATTCAATCAGTTCCACAGAGTATACAAATACTACGTAATCAGTTCATTCAAAATATGTGTTTTAACTTGCAACACTTTTTAATGTCGTCTTTAGTTAAAGTCCCATTAAAGGGACCCGCAACAGTTTTGTGCAACGTCTTTAAATTTAATGGAATATTAGCGATAATGACGGATTAACTAATGTCGATTTTAAAGACAGTTTTCTGCAACTGACTGTAACAGTCAGTTGCAGGAACGATCATTAAATTTTTAAAGTGACTTTAAATATTAATGAAGCTTTAAAGTGTTGCATAAAGAAGTATTTCTATCTCATTTTAATGCCGGATTAACATTAATTAAAGAAACGTCAAATCGGGACTTTAGCCTATTTTTTACGTTGCACAAAACGTCATTAGCGCTAAAGGAGCATTAAATTGACAGTTTGGGGCTATAATTTTTAATGCCTAGTCAAACATCCATTAAACTTGTTATTAAACTCTCAATTCTTTTGTAAATAGTGCTAGTAATATTTTTTTACTTTATTACAGTATTGTTTATAATGTCCCTTTCAAGCCTACCATCTTTATTCGCTCCTTCCACGACGACGTCGTGTACCAGATAGGATAAATTTATTTGAAAAACATGACGGAGAAGAGTTTCGTGTGAGATACAGGATTTCTAAAGCTTTACGCATTTGCGAGATACTCAATTTAGAAACTGAAACTCGAAGAAATAAAGCTATTGATGGCCTCACATAGTTATTGACACTAGTGGCCGCCTAGTGGTCGAAATTCGACCATATACGATTTAATTTACAATACCACTTAACATACGTTCAAGGATAATTTTTATTTAACGAATTGCTATTCGTTTAGTAAAATTCAAATTAATATATTCCGGCGCATCATGAATAACCAAACCTCTTCATTATAATAACCTCCTTCAATGAGAAACCTCTTTTCATTTCTTCTTCTTTTAATATCATCGCAATGTCTGTCAATTTGACGTTTTGTCAAATACGATAGGGGAAGGTGGGGGAATTAGGAACACTTAACTTAAAAGGCAAAAAACAGTATTTTCTCTTAAAAAAGGAATCAACTTTTATTACTTAAAAACATTATTTATCTGTCTGCTTATAACGGAAAAAATATTTTTTCATTTCATGACACATAATATCACACACGTAACTTTTGCTGGTCTCTCTGGAAGTGCATTGCACATGTGCCCAAAGCTTTATCGTGGTCATGTGAATCTGATAATTGAACTGGTGGTGTCTGGTTCAGTCTGGCTGCATCAACGTCTCGCCTCATCTAAAAAAAATTGTATTGTAATAAAAATATAAAAACAAATTGTAAATATGAACGTTCCCAATTACCCGCCACCCACCGTTCCTAATTACCGGCAGTCGATAATTTGAATAAAAATGGTCGCGACCTTCGATAGCATTATAAGTGAATCCTATAACACGTAAAATTTTAAAACGGATTATCCATGAAATAAACTTACGAAATATGGTGTCATTGTACTCAAAAATATGACATTTGCATCTAATGTATGAAAACACAAAATTTATAACAAAAATGCAATAAAAACATTTTGACTCACCGTGTCAAGATGCGTGCATCCTCCAGTTCCCACTGTCGCTTGCGCACTTAGGGGCGGGGGAAGCATACCTCGAATAGCCGCGAGACGGGATACGGGGAGGGGAAGTGGGACTTATCAACGTGTTCCCAATTACCCGCCGTTCTCAATTACCCTACCTTCCCCTACTATGCATGGTAGTGTGTGTAATGTTTTATTTATTGATTTATTTATTTATTGATTATGAATGTACTTTATAAGCATTATTTATGAAAAATATTAGCGTTCTGCACTTCTCCTACACATAAACTATAAGTGTACCAAATTTTATGCTCCTACGTCCGCGCAATTTTCGTCATATAGATGTTTGTGATTCTTCGCTACGGGATCTACCGAAGATCAGCTTCCTGCCAAACATTGGCCTTCCTTAGGTATTTCCATATCATGCTCGGGGAATTATTATAGAATCGGTGTATTAATAGATGTATATACCTTGTTCTTTATAGAGACTGGGTAAATGCTAAAGAAGTGTTAACTATTAAGTAGTTATTTTTAAGAATAAATAAAACGATTTATCTTGTTTTAAATTAATTTATTTTATTATATATTTATTTTACTAAAATACCAAGCCACCGTCACATGGGGGTAATTCGTACTTCCTCTGTGGGTGCAATATTATACCATTCTTTGGTTAATTCTTTGCTTAAAAAGTTAGTAAAAGGGCGATGCATACTGCCTGAACCAGCCTGTGTTGCATCAGATACCATGGTTAATGAATAACACTGAAAATTCTTTCTACAAAAGGAAAACTCAAGACGAGTCCAATTCTCAATTAATCACAACAATAACAAACACCTGGAAGCTACATTAAATCTTCTCTCTTACAAAAGGTGTTACGATACCAATGAAAGATAATTCAACACCACATTAAAGCAATTGATAATATTTTTATCGTAAAAAATTAGGATTTTTCCTAAATACAGAGATGACAGAAACGCTCATGATGACAATATTGACAACTAGGGCTGGTCAATGGTCATCTAGAATTTTATTCCCGCGAACCAAAAAGGTTGATACCTATTTTAAATCGGAACACATAATTGAATCGGTTCAGGGAATTAGAAGAAAATTAGATATTTATATGTATTCCACTATTAAGACACTACAAAATACATTTAATAGTAGCTAATTAAAATAACACATATACCTAATCTATTAAATATAGAGATATTTAATCAAATACAAAATATAGATATAGGTATTACGTAAAAAATGTGATTAGCTCTGGAAAAACTCATAACTAAGTCTTAGTTTACAAGTAACTAAGTAGTAACAAATGGTATTGTATTGATTTTTATATTGTCCTTTAACTACATGAAATAAATCGAGTCACGATCGATAAATCGTTATTTTAAAAAATCGGTTTCTTTCGAAGCGGGATTCACATCCTTCCATCCTTAATGACAATTTACATTCAATCAGTTCCACAGAGTATACAAATACTACGTAATCAGTTCATTCAAAATATGTGTTTTAACTTGCAACACTTTTTAATGTCGTCTTTAGTTAAAGTCCCATTAAAGGGACCCGCAACAGTTTTGTGCAACGTCTTTAAATTTAATGGAATATTAGCGATAATGACGGATTAACTAATGTCGATTTTAAAGACAGTTTTCTGCAACTGACTGTAAGCGTGTTAAATGTCGCTTTCGTTGGCTTAGCACATAAATTCTCGGTACAATCGACGAAATTGGCTTTGGCCTAGCAAATTATATTAGTTTTATGCTAACCTGTACACATAGAATTGTCACATGTAGGATTTTTGGAGAATAAAGGAAAGTACTTGTACATTTTCAAAATTATAGAATTTGAATGGTTTTCCGAGAGTCACGCTGAACTATTTAACGTATTTTGATGAAATTTGTTATGAGTCGACTTGGGTAATACTGATAGGATACATTTTATCATACGGGAACGAAGATGGAGCCGCTTGCAGAGTAATATTTTTTAATTGTGTACATGAGAACACGGTAATTTCACACGGGTACAGAGTTTTGGGCGAACGCATACATACATACACTTTCAGAAAAATCTGTTTGGGACTTGTGAACATTTTCCCAAAAACATTTAACACTGCATACCGTAATAAAGTCAATCATCTTTCAATAATTATTCTCAAAAACAATTGTTCTGCCTATACATGAAACATTTTGTCGATAGTACCTTTTGAACTTGAGGTCAGTCGCGTGCGCAGGTGTTGACACACTTTAGTACTAGGCGTATATTCGTGTCAATATAAAATGTCATGTGATATAAAATCTAAATAATACTATTTAGATTTTACGTGTTTCTGGTGTTAAGTTTTTAATATTATTGTTGTTGTAAGTTTTTAATAAATAGCATTTTTAGTCCATTGTTATTTTTTTTTTTAGCGAAAGAGGTATGTAAGATTCGTAGCAATTGGCGTTCCATTGTCTCTGCCTACCTCCATGGGAGACAGGCGTGAGGTTATGTATGTATGTATGTTATAAAGATTATACACTTATCGTGCCCGGAAACTACTACTAACAAGATTATAAGCAATATTAACAAACGTAACAGTATATATAACATTTTTATTTTTGTGGCTATGTAGCCAGAAAACTAAATATTTCATTCAAGGTTTCCTACGAAAAACATCGTTCAACCCGAAAACCTACGAGTTATTTTCCACGATCTAGCATTTGAGACCTAGACTAATAGCCCATTAAGTCCAAAGCCATTAGTCCAAGTAAAAAGCAACCCTCCAAATGTACTACGTACTTGGAACTTTCGTTTTTGTTATCATCAACTAAGAAAGCCGCCCTAATAGTTGGCAATCAGCTCAATTAATACATTAGTTCCCTCATTCATTAATTTCTTTCCTGCCTAACAGTTCAGTTGATTGGAGAGAAAAGGGAGAAAATAGGTGTGTCGACACACAGACACTTAAACTAAACGATAATAAAATTATGCAAAATATCAATAGACGTGGTAGTTTCGTTGCACGGCTCGGCAAAATCGATTGGTCGACTAGATAAAGTGTAATATCGAGTAAAACATGAGCTTTTATGTAGAGAAATTCGTAGTGTTTATATTAACCAGATTGTTATTCATATTGACTGGTTTATTTACGAATTATGTCGGATTTCTCTCGGCAGTTCGTGAAATTGCGTGAAGAGTTAGGGCCTGTTCACACAAAATTGCTCGGAGAGCATCGGCGCTGTATTTGTCTATTTCACATAAGCATCTTTTCACGACCGGATCGTATACACTTGCAGTCGGTCGCAGCGGAGTTGCTAACCATTTCACATAGACCGACTCGAAGCGTCCAGAAAGCGGATGCGTTCGGAGCCGATCGGCTGCGCGAGCGATAAAAAGCACACAATCGGAGCCGATCGGTTGCGCGAGCTATAAAAAGCACGCAATCGGAGCTGATCGGCTGCACGATCTAGAAGTACACGTTTCAGTCGGTCAGCTCCTGTTATGACTTCACACCAAGCGCCTCCAATCACTTTTTAAACCAAAAGCAGTGCACATGAAAAAACAAACCATAATACCAATACAAAAAACTATGTTTTCAACGTGACAAAAATCTGCTCTTCTCTCTAAGCCTTCTGTGTGAACAGACCTCTAAGAATACTTCGTCAATTTCGTTCAGTGGTACTTGTAATGTTGAGTGTTTGTGTCATCATAGTTATTATGCAAAATACTAACGTTCGTTGTTGACTTTGGCTCAACAATTTGTTTATTCTCTTAATTTAACCAATTAAGTAAAAAGCTATGTAAATTTTTCGAAAGCTGCAGTTTTTGAAGAGCTCTCCAGATAATTTTTGTTGTCCAATTAACACCTCATCATAAATGCTTTATTAGAATAGAAAGTTGTGTTTTGAAAGCAAATCAATATTTGTTTAAAGCGTGATCACTGAATAATGGACAGTCTTCAACAGTTTGCCGATTTTCATAAATGTAAAGTACTTAGGTTCTGCTTTCTCTATTCGTAAAAGCTTTGTAAAAAGTTGTTATAAGTCTTTGGTGTCAGTTATCATATTTTCTTTTTTTCAAACGGTACCCCACACTAGGTTTTTCTCCTATGTCGTCAGTGTGTTTTATAAACATGCAGTTTCACAAACACATTACACCCAGACCCAAAACAACAATTTGTGGATCGCTCAAAGAGTTGCTCCGTTTGGGAACCGAACCAGCACAGGATTAATTGTTATAGAGTCTGAAATTGGGACTATTAAATTTTTAACTCTTCTCCATAAATAGCATACATACTTAAGACCATTCACCTAACCTATATCAATTTGGTATACTTTATATACCTTACTGAAATATCCAATTCTGTTGTTGCTCTTGCTAGCCAACTCTTAAACCAATGTGTCACAAAACAGTAGACCCACAATTGAAATAGTTCCATTGTACGAAACGAGATTAGATAAACTCGGGCTCCAGGCGTTGCCTATCTACCCATTGTGGGCGCTCCATATAATCCACTGTAGTTATTAAACACAATACTTATAGATCTGATAAACACAACAATACAACGCTGATTTGATGTATAAATAAACAAGAGTAAATGATAATATTGAGTGAAAGCTTTTGCCCTTTCTATTGGGATTTTTCCAATTAGGTATAGGATAGAATAATGAATTAAGCTGAATTACATTATGGAAGACTAGCTTCAGCCAGTGGCTTCACACGCGTTCTCTTGGAATAATAAGTATCCTATCACCTAAGTCAGCTCTTATCCTGTCTGTATACCAAATTTCATCAAAATCCGTTCAGTAGTTTCAGCGTGATTGACAGACAAACATCCAAACAAACAAACTTACATTTATAATATTAGTGTGATTGTTTTGTGGGTCAAGCAGTTAAAACTACAACTGCGGAGCAAGGTATCTTGGCTTTGGTTTTTGAGTCGAGCAAAGTATGATTTGGGTTTTTCGGGTTTTAAAGTGTAACAGCACGGGTTTTCAGCGGTCTGGTATTGCACCAGATGATATCGTATATGACCTTAAGCTCACCCTCTATTATTATTTACGAATTTATAACATAAGTGGTAAAACGTGGATTGAACATTGGGTATACATATGCTTTTTACCTTCGATAACTTAAAGGCATGGTGTTACTATGTTATGTTCGTATCGTACTTAATAATATATTAAAGTTGCCATATAATCAAGCCTTTATCACAATATTGATGACAAATAATCGCAGAGTGATTAGAAACGATTAGAAACCTATACTTCTCACATTTTATAGACGGACCGAGTAGATTGCCATAAAGTGTTAACAAGAACCATTTTGTTGCGACCGAGCATCGAACCGAACGCTTTCTACTAATAGCAGACATTTTTATTACGTGAAAACTGGATAGATGAGCGTGTAAATTACTCCATGTCGACATGAGACCTTTTGTGTCAAAGTCAAAAGTCAAAGCATTTACTTATTTCAATTAAACCTTTACTTTTACTTTACTTGTACCTGTACTTTTGAAACGTGAAATATAGGTATGGGTAAGGTAGGATAGTCTGTCTGTCTGTCCATTAGTGAAGCTCTTTCCAAGAGCTATATTAGATGTGTTGAATTTTATTCATATTCTCACCTAAATTTTATTTTCTGTTACCAAATTTTTACGATTTTATAAATTTTCACATCTACAATGTGATAGGGGCGAGACTTCTAACCCGTTAAGGCTGAGTACTACATCTAATTTTATCGACAAAAGTCGGGGGTCGAAGGGGTCGAATCCCCTCCCCCTAAAAGTTATGGCTATTTTAATATTTTTTTTACTTTTTTTGATATCAAAGGTTGTATGCGTCGTAGACACAAAAAAAAACGACAAACGGTAGCTAATAACCTTGGCTAACTAATTCATTACTTTTTCCATATGTTTGATAATGTTTTGGTGAGAAAAAAAATCATTTGTGAATTATTTTTACCGAAAAAATCACTATTTTTCAATATTTTCAATTAGGGGTTCAACACCCCATATTATTTTTTTGTCGATAAAATTAGACGTAGTACTCAGCCTTTACGGGTCAGAAGTCCCACCCCTATCACATTGTATATCTATATACGAGTATAAAGCTAAAGAGTTTGCTTGTTAGTTTTTTCGAACGCGCTAATCTTCGGAATTACTGTTTCGATTTGAATAATTATTTTTGTGTTGTATAGTGCATTTATCGAGGAAGGCTATAGGTTATAAAATATCATATTATGACCAATAGTAGATGAGCAGAGCGGATGAAACCGCACCTGAGTCGCTAGTTTATAATATTAGTTGGATATTTTGACATGCGTAATTTTATTAAATGCCAATAAATTAGCTCGTTTTAGTCTATTTTCGCAGGTCCTCAGAAGCTTTATTATATTATTCAAATCAAATTACTGACTGACAGTTTGGATATCTTCACTCTACTTAGAGCGATATAAAGTATAATTTATATGTAAAATTAATTAATTCTGACTAAAATATCCAATTAACACGTCTACGTTGACAAAATGTAGATTCAATTTTCTCAGCTTTCAATTTAGGTGTGTCTTTAAGATTTTTAGCGAATCCGATTCCCACATTATGCTAATTTTATTAATTAAAATATTTAATTATGTCCATCTTGACAGAAAAATATCCTAATTATGTCTTTTTAAATGGACTAATATCCTTTAATATTTATGTTAAAGTTTTTACCGTTTATAAAACGATGATATTAAGAGTCTATTAGAAATCAATTATGAATAAACATGGCTTGAGGAACGAAAGAAATAAACAAAATAGTAATAATAATTTTATTTGTATTGCTTTGTTAAATTCATTACAATCTGGACTAATTTTGTTAACAAACAGCGGGTGTAAATGTACAGTCAGCACAAGAATTTAGTGTACTTATTAATAACCGAACTGAATGTGCACCTCGGCCTACCCTTTCCGGGTCAAAAAGGCGTAACAATATAATTGCATACAGTAGTAGATTGATCAAGATATTATTTATTCATTAACTTCGGTCGAAAAACGGTGAACTGCTGGTCGGCTACTGAACCTAGACAGCGCCACTGCGAAAGAAATGAAATATTTCTCTTACTCTTAAATACCATATCTATAAATTAGGTATCTACAACTATCTATCTTTCTTTTTCTATATTATATGTGTATGGACGTAGCTACATCAATAATATTTATTTTTGAACTCTGCTTCCACGGACAGCATAAACATAAATAAAAAAGATCTGCGCAAAATAATTTTATAATGATATATGAATGCCAAAGAGAGTTGTTAATTGGGCACGTCAATTAGTAATATACGAGTCAATTAAGCATTCATTAAAGAGATAAGCGTATTCTCGATAAACATCATAATCTAGATATCGATCTGAGAATTCGTCCAATTAATATTTTAGTGTATTTTAATTTTATTTTTGCTAAACAGTCCGCCTAGCGAAAGTATGACGGTTTTCTAGGTTTATATTCGTATCAGAAACTTTAGAATTCTGTTCATAGAAAAAAAAAATATAATGTGAATATAATTTTGTAGGTTAATTATTAAAATTAAATTAGGAATTTTACCTGAGGTTCGTCATTACATTATTACATTACATATATAGGAAAAGATATAAGTTTTTAAACTGATATGGTGACTAATAATAATAATATCATTAGAGCTTGCATCGGGATATTTACCATGTTTATTTAAGCGCCATCATCACGGATGAACAGTTCCTCAAGAGTAGGTACAATATTACTACTTAGATACTTTAGTCTCCTTATAAGAGCTAACCTCAACAAATTTAGCAACTACCTTTAAGCCTAGGATACTCTAAGGGACTAATGTCCCAAGACATGTATCGGCGATATGTCAAGCGAAGTTACATCACCTAACGTCTTTGGCGACACGTGTCACAGGACAATTAATTTTGTCATCTAGTGTATCCTTGGCTACATCGTATAAAATAATGTGGCATCGTATAAAAGAATTTCTCTGTCCCTATGTCCCTTTCTATGCTTAAATCTTTAAAAGCACGCAACGGATTTTGATGCGGTTTTTTTAATAGATAGATTGATTCAAGAATTATCACCATTGCACCCATGCGAAGCTGGGGCGGGTCGCTAGTTACTTAATATTATCTCAAAATAAGTTTTACTGCCACACTCAGAGACATTTAATGATTACTCCAACTATTCCTTAGTGAAGATTTAGTTCCGAAACTAGTAAATGACCATAAGTGCGGCGGTTAATCTTCTTACTATAAAACTAAGTTAAAATATACAAAAATGTCACTTAAATATAATAATGTAAGTGATTGAGAGTGATTTACATAAGTTATCTAATCGGAGGGACAGTCATTCATCACTGTAGGTGGCCCTCCGATCCATCATTGTTTATCAAATGACATCGACTTTGGATTTCTTTGGGACACTTCTGGGTGATATATTTGTTATATTTCTCTATATTAGGAAGGTATTTAGTATTTTCAAAAGGATTTTATGAGTTATTTTATTTTTAGATTTGACTAGCTTCTATCAGCGGTTTTGCCCGCATTGCCATGGGGTAAAAAGTATTATTTTACCCAAATCAGGTCATACCCTGCCTGTATAGTTAGTAACACATGCTTGTCTTCGGTTAATCACGCCGTTTAAATATTACCTAAGTTTATTTTTTTAAATTAGTATATAAAAATTGTAGATTATTCACTATTATTTTATGAAAATTGTTATTAATTTTGACCATTATTTTGCGTTTGAAAAGGTCCCGTAATACACTTTTTGTATTTATTAATTCCAGTGGTTACAAAAACTAGAAAACGCCATCAAGATACATATTTTTTAACACCTAACTTATTTTATTTAAAATTACCAGATCATCAACACAAATTCATAGCCGACTGTACCCACTCAACTTCGTTTCACTCAATTCTTTTTGTCATTCAATAATAACTTCCCTGGGAAGGTTGCGACCTAGTTCGAAGGTCTGAATTCAATTTCCTAATATTCCAACTTCCAAATTGATTTTACTTGTATACAAACTCAATAAAAACTATCTGTCTGAAGGAAGACGGTTAAATACAGCGATAATAATATAATTCAATTGGCTTGTTAACTCGTCGTCTTGAGTACGATTCTCTGGGAAGACTTTTTGCTGGAGTTTATATTATGAATGTTTGTAGGTTTAGTGTCACTTTCTGTACTAATGTTTGATTAATTACTCAGTGATTGTAATTAACTAATGGGTTAAAATACGGTTACTGTACCAAAGAGCCTTATAGTCTGAGAAATAAAAATTAGAATTAAGCATGTGCTAACTCCAAAGTTATAGTTAGGGAATAGTCTAGGACCACGTTGTTTGTCGGAGAACAAATATAACAAAAAAAAAATGAAAAAAAATTCAAAATTTATTTTTTCAGTTTTTTTAATCGTTGCCCCACACCAGGATTTTCTTCAGTGTCGCAGGAGCGTTTACAAACATACAATTTTAGATGCACATTTGTGGATCTCACAAAGAGTTGCTCCGAGCGAGAATCGAACCCGCCACACATCACAAGGCAGCCAGTTGCCCAGCCACCGCGCCAACCATGCAGTCAATTATCAGCCTTTCACAGCAACTCACAAATATCCTCTTTATTAGATAGGTTCGTTAGACTTTGAAGCTATAACTTCACGTTCTTATATGTGGACAAAATAATACTAACCTTAAGGTGCAAATAAAATCACAAGTAAGCGCTAACTTGTACTGAAAACCTATAAAAGCATATCTGCTTTGTCCTAGTTTTTCGCAGTGCAATAATACGAGCGATAACCAATACAGAACTGTTTTATAAGTCCTTTAGTGTACTCTTATGAAAGTAAGGTCATTCACTTGTGTATTAACTAATAGTAAGATCTGTCTATTAAGGTTGTAGTGAGAAGTGAACATTTATGGTGGAAAAAGAATTTGTCTATGTGATTCTAAAGAAGAGCAATATTATACAATTTTGACATTTGAAGAGGGGATAATTATCCAATTACTTCTCCTGCCTTAGGCGAGAGAGAGTAAGTGTCAGGCTTACTGACTAAAAACTACCTCGTTCCTACTGCTGCTTTTGGAGCCGAAGCCCCAGTAACCCGGTAGATAGTCTGCAGCTCCGAGTTTATGTTATTCCCTACGACATCGATCTTATTTGGTGAAAAATGGGTGCACCTAGTATTGTACAGTCAGCACAGGTATTTACTATGAGGGTACGAAAATAAAGAATGATCAGTACAGAAATTGTATTTTACCATTAGTTGGCCACTAACCAACCTATGTTTTCAGAAGATATGGCTAGATTAAAAACTATTATTTAGACTAATAATAGCTACTGTCTCTGTACCTGCATAGTAAGTAATTATGCGACTATACATGGACATCTTTTCATTACGTCCATGGAATTTAGGAAGCGTGACGTCGTGTGATTTTTTTTTCATTTATTATAACTTGCATAAATAAACAAAATCAAGCAAATATCGACCTTGAGACTATTTCATTGATTTTATATTTATTTGCGACTCACAACTGTTTTCTTTTTACGCTAGTGTTCTTTTTCTTATTTCATTAGTACTTGATTACTTACCCCGGAGGCTATGTGCACTAAATCGGGAGATCACCTTGGATGAATGTAAAAGGAGTAAATAGTCTAGATCCCATCAATGCTTTATACCAATTAATTCTATAAATGAAAATATAAGGTTGTATATTTGTTGATAAACCACCTTTTTTAGTCTCACGTAAACTGTTCGACAGAGGCTCTATTAGTTTCATGTCACCCTGGGGCTCATATTCGTGAGTGTCAGTTTGTGTTCGTAATTAAGCCGAATGTTTTAATTTGTACACTTTTCTTATTTTTAAATGATCTTAATTACAATTTCAGGTTGTTTAACACTTTAAAAGCCACGGGGGTCACCGGTGACCGACGTTAGCGGAGGATTTGCCTTCAACAGTTTTCTATTGGCAACCAAATACTTAAATAATAAAAGAAAGTAATAAAACTATAGATACTGACACAAGCAAAACCACGGTCCAAAGCCAGTTAATTATAATTGTATTTCATAAAACAGTGAGGTAATTGAAGAGCTGAATGGAATTTAAGCTTGCGCTAACGAGGTGTTGATATGGCGACATATCGAGCCATACAAAACCAGTTTATCATGGCCTGGCTTTGTACGATCTTTCCGCATATTTGCAGATCAGTTTACACTGGTTTGTATAGCTTGTGTAGCCAGTGTATAGTACACTGAGCTGTAGGCATTGCGTGGAAATAATTCATTTAGATTAAATACTGCAGTAGGTGTAAATGAAGACAGGTTGCTCGACCTGTTTTACTTAGACCTTCTTAGTTTTATTAGGAGTATATTTATTAGTATTAAGATATAATTATATAGTCGTTTTTGAGGTATGCCTGATTTGGAAACATAGAATTTGTTGGGTTTTTTAATAGTATAGGCCGGTAAACGAACAAACGTATTACCTGATGGTAAGCAATCGCCGCCACCCATGGATACCCGAAACACCAGAGACGTGGCGCAAGCATGGTTGTCCCACACTTCCAATAGACTCAAGTCAGATCACTTTTAAAAATTTTGAATAGGTCAATTTTCTTAAATAATCGAAAGGAAAGGATGCCTCAACGCTTGTATATTCTATCTGTGATAGCAAAACGTTGAAAATAGGATTGTATTGGTTTGTATCGAGTAGATAAATATGAAGCGACAGTTCTATCATGATTCAACTCTCTTCGAATAATTTTAAATGAACTTATTAATATTAAAATTTGACGATGATCATTAAGGTAACCTACACTATTCAACTACCAAAAGGCCCTCAGAAGCCCAATTCATTCGAAAAAATTCTCAATTTAAAATTCGAAAATTAGGTCTCCCACCGGACAACACTGAGACCGCTCATTAAAAAAAAAAAACAAAAACAACATGGTTGCCTGACCGCACGCCCGCATGATGGTCATGGTTGCGCTCCCGTTAATGAGAACTAAGCCTTAGATACACTTTTCGCTTATATAAAGCTGAATTTGCATTATGGAATAAATCTTCTGCTTAAGAGATTTGTCCCTTCATTTATTTTAAGGTTAAGTTTTTTTATGGTGGATGTATTTTCTTAAATTGTTTGGTCTTATCTTATGATGAAGGAGATTTGGTGAGATTGTGAACTGTTTTGATTGTGGAGACAATCATATTTTGATTATTTGACTTAACTACTTGATGGTTGTTGTTGCATCTGTTGAACGATTAAGTCACAAAAGCCTAGTAAAAGAATAGGGCTCTCACGATTGAAGGGCTGTCACGATTCCCTTTTCGCAAAATTTTGTGACTATTCAGAATACTGGCAAAGCAAATATTACCTTTGAGTCTTAAACATAAATTTCACCACAGATTACAATGTATTAACCAAATTCTGTTTACATTTTAGTCCTTCAAAGTTGCTACTAGTATCTAGGTGTACCATTTAATACCAGAATATACCTTAATACAAAAGACAGATATTTATCAATGTCTAAACATTCAGCATTGAGTTATATACGGTACCAGACTTAGAACTACCCGTCACCCATCCTAGGAGAGGCCCTATTTCAAAATGATCCCTATTGTCTAACTGTTAAGACTATTTATTTAATAAAGGTTGACAGATAGATGACTAAGTTTACTTTCGTTTTAGGGACAATATTATAAATGAGAAGGCGGATAAATCTTTTTAATACCCGAGCCATAATTGTATTATAACTTTCATGAGACTTAACTAAATTATAATTATAGTTATTGGTTTAGCCACGTCATTTAGTTACAAAGAAAAATAGCAGCGCGACTGTTGTCGCGTCGTGTCTAAAAAAAGCATTAAATTTAAATAGCTCTCAAATAATTAATTTCACTTACAATTATAATACCTCAATCCTTAATGGCCGTCGCGACGAATCGACGACAGATATAATATATACCATTAACAATGCTGATTGACATGTAACAAGCAGCACTGCTTATTAAAATTGTCAGCCATAATACTTCTGTATTTTCTGAGATAGTGTGATAGACGGATCACCTGATGTTAAGCAACGTCCCTGGGATGCGCCGGATTTCAGTGGTCCGACGTTTTTATTGTTGTATTTACTGTAGATCCTAGCTTAAAAGAGTTGCAGCGGTTTTAAGAGGTTGTGACGGGCTTGTTCCATTAAAAAAGATATTACATCGCAAAGTATGTAAAATTGTACTAATGTCTTACAGACCTAAATATTTGATACTCGTCAAGAACTTCCATACCCCAGATTTGATTCACGTAGTCAATGTCTACAAAACGCAAACTGTGACAGTTCATGGATTAATTGCAACCAGAATCAGTGATAGAACCTTAAAAAAATACTACCATGAGTACCTATTAAATGCTTGCGATTCTTATTATTAATTCCTTGTAGCGCAGTGTGCAAGCCGCCTTATATGTCGTTGCCTCGACTCCCAAGTAACTGTATACCTAAACGATAGTGAAAACATGAGCCGTCTGCACGTAAAGTCTGCCTTATTCTGCTACCGAACAAGATAACGAGGAATTTATTTAGTGATACAGTGGCTGGGATTTTTTGTGTTAAAGGAAAATGGGTCTTAGATAACGTGGGTTAAATATTCCCATAAGGGATGGGTGTTTTTGATGCGATATTTGGATATATGGTTATCTTTGTCATGTAAAGAACTTGATAAAAAAAATGAATTTCAAACAAATAACAACCGAATATAAATAAGTTTCGTCTAAGGTTAAGTTTGTTTTAAGGGGAGAAAATTATCCATTGGTTTCTCTCGCCATGGGCGAGGCGAGAGGCGAAAGGGAGTGTCAGACTCTTACTGACTTAAAACCGCCGCGTTTCTACTCTAGCTTTTCTAGCCTTAGCCCTGGTAAACCCGTTAGGTAGTCCGTAGCAAGTTTGGGATATGTTATAGTGTAATGAATAAAAAATGCATAAAAAGTAATATCAACTCTATTTAATGACCATGACAAAGACTAAATTAAAAACTAACCAATTAATAATTTCATCCTTAATAAAAAATCGTCCTTACACATACAGCAGAATTAACAAATACACAATAATATTAAAATAATCTTATCACAATCGTCGTCAAGTCGCATTGTATGCAGCCGTCCTAACTGATGTCGGTCTCTCAGCCGGCACCAATCTAACTGTACTGGCCATCGATAGTGAAACCATCGGTCGTTCGCTTACTCCACTTCGCGGCTCACTCAGATGCGGTATAATTCAACGGGCCCGCTGTGCTCATTGTTGTACGGTACGATTGTGGCTTGCTTTTTTATTAGCAGTCTTTGCTTTTATTTTTCTGGTTATTTATCCAAGTTTTTTCAATGTTTTCCATGTCTTGGCCTAATAACACTTTTTGTGATAAAAAGTATTAATAATTCTATTATATAAAAATAAGTCAGGTTTTCCTTCCTGATACTATAACTCCAAAACGCACGAACCGAAAAGTCTCGGGCTCCGCGAGGTTTATAAGCAAAAAAAAAAATTCAGGATTAATTCTTGAAAAAAAGCAGGAAAGCATAGACATAAGCATTGGTAGCAAAACGGAGTCTGGCGGGTTTGCTAGTTTCTTATATTATTTAAAAAATATGCACAAAGTATTGATTTATTGTACTTCTTATGTTACAATACAACAATGCTTTTAAAACATATAATTTATCATTATCTCTTTTACACTTCTCGCGGGTGTTGTAAAACCGATTAAAAAAATACACACTCTCCGATAAACCTGGGCTCACTTACACAAGAATAGAGATTAGCACAAACTCTTTCTAACTACATAATCCACGTACAACAGTCGATACCAATAACCTTACTACCGAAACAAGCCAAAAAAGCACAACTCCCACAAAAAATCAATCCACCATGAAATTCAACTTAGCAAAGCAAATACCTCAACAATGGGCACGCACGAACCCCTGTAGGTAGCGTAAAATTAAACGATGCTGTTCACTGAGATCTCCACAGATACATAAACTAACTTGACTCTAGTTGCCTGTGTATTTATGTTAGTTAACGCTATAATAGCTGGCTCATTACATCTGCACTTTGTTGATAAGCTAATGGGTAAAGACTTTGAGTAAACTGTTCTCTGATTATCTTCTTTGCAAGCTGTTTCTTGAGACTAATTCTTTGTTTTGCGGTAGATGTATAAGAAAATAGGTTTTCTCTTTAAAGTTAAAAGTGTGCAGATAATTTGAAAATCTCGTAATATTTTGTTTAGAGTTAAAAAGTTGAGAGTCATCATTGTTTACTTGTTCAGTTGTGGACTTTGTCCTATTGATAAGAACGATGGTGATGATGATTATGATGAGAAAAGCGATAAAGCTAAAGCTAGTCATGAACGAAGAAATGCGCAAAAGTATAAAGATTTTTTATGGTATAAGCCGGCAAACAAGCAGATGGATCACCTCATGGTAAGCAATTGGTTCTGCTCATGGAGACAAAAACCCCAGAGGCGTTGTTACAACGGGCGGCGTTGCCGGCCTTTTGAGAGTTGGGAATTTGATCGTCATAATATTATATGTTAATTTCTAGTTACTTAAATTCTTGAGACAAAGGCTAAATAACAGATAATGTATTTGAATTCATAGGAATCTCTTTCAAAGAACTGGTATTTGTAATTAAAAGCATTACACGCCTCGTTTCTACTAATTAAAAATGCCTCTCGCCAAAGAGTAACAAAAGGGCAAATCCTGCTCAAAGGATTTATTGATTTAGAGCTTGAAGTAAACAATTAAAATCGAATAGTTGGCAATCTATTTACATCCCATTTGTACGTCTAACTACTAGACCGTAGATGGGCCAATCAAATACAAAATTAAGTACATCCAATACATCCGTGTCAGAAACTTATACCCGTTTTTACCAACCCTTCCTAAATTTTTTAACCCATTAGCGACACTTAGTATAAGTAAGGGGTAAGTTTAAGTACTATGGTTTAGGGGAGATTGGTGGGAGACACGGTGGATCGTATGATCCACAGTGGCAGTATGCCCTGTATGGGCTGAGATCCAAATCTGATCCGGAGCTGCGGACTATCTAGCGGGTTTACCGCTCGAAAAGCATATTACAAGAATACATTCACCCAGTATATTTCTAATAGACTACTGTCCAATGGAGTTAATAGAAGAATTCGTTGATTGATACAAAACTTTTAATAAAATCGTGTCAAAACTTTTGTATTCCTACACTAACTTTTCTATTCATCCGATTTAACTAGTGTTTATACCATTTGTCTAGTGAGTCTGGATACTGCTCTACTGTTCGTTTCGCATTAAGGCCGTGACGAGCGCCCTGATTCTGTATGAATGATTCTTGGGAACACCAATGGCCAACCAACTCCACTTTTGGTATGACCGCCGGCTACTTCCAATATGGTCAGCTCGCGAAGTATTTTATTACATCTTGTTAAACTGATGAATGTTTGGCTATCAGTGAGTTTCATTTTATTTATGAAGCGGTTACCTTCAGTGAAATTAGCCTCGATATGTAGGGATGTAATTGCATCATTTTCTTTTGATGGTCGGTCTGCGAAATTATTAAGATGTGCAGTTGTATGGTTGTCGTTTTTTGTATGAGTGGCCACTTAGTATAAAATAACCTTTTCATTGAAGAATATTGATTAAGAAGTATTAAATATTTTAAGATTAATCCTTTTTGGAACAATATGTCTATTGTTGTGTACACACAACAATCAAAAATAATTTAAAATCGTAAAATATTCGAAAATGCAAATTAAACACAAAACCTATCCTTTAAACATCACTCCTACATAAAATTCGACACTAAAGCATTTTCCTAAGTGAATTCAGAATCAAATGTCTATTTTAAAGTGCCCTTTCATCTCTAGCCATTAAGCTGTCCCAAGACCAGAGCTCATAATCCCGGTTTCCAAATCAAATGTCTGGGAGAATCGAAGTCTGAATGGATTAATTTAATAGCAGACGAAGTTAAAATGGATGCCGATTGAATTAAATGGACCATGAAAAGATCCCGACTTGAGAACATTGAATGTTGAAAATTGTGAAGATTATTTTTGAATTGGTTTCTTAAATCATCTTTTGTTTTCTTGGGAGATGGTTGCTTTTGATTGTCAGTCACTATTTTCTTGGAAGAGAATACAGAAGTGTATTGTTTGAAATATAGACTTGAGTTTTCGCTAGTTTTAATATCAGTTTTATACATAATAGCGCGCTCAGTCTGCGAATTTAGTATAAAACAACTTAATAGAACATTTGGAGTGGAATCACTAGTGTTTCTGATGACAATATTTATCAAATAATTTGTCGCGGATAACTAAGATAATTTTGTATTAATTTTAATAATGTGTACCTGTACCAGTAGCTTTGCCAGCTTTCCCATGGAAAAAAAGTATTTTATAACACCAAGTCAGGTCATACCCTGTCTGTATACAAAATTTTATCGTCCACGTTTATATTTCTGCAAAAGTTGCAAAACTATGAGTAACACATACCTACATCAGGATCAAAGCAAACCAACTGACAAACAGACTAATCGAAATACTTGAAGACGTAATAAGATATAACAATTTTGTGCCATTACAACAATGGGACTCGGCAGAGGTCACGTACTTGTTCAAGTCAAACTATTTGCTATTAACTTTTGATCCGTCAGTAATGGTTTAAGTCACGTTCAACAATTACGTATTGAGATTAAAGTTCAGTGTACGGTTAAACTGTAATGTAACAAGTAACCACACGCTTGGTTTCTGTACTTAGATAAGATAGTGATAGATATTTAGCTTTATGCTTTAGAAAAGTTGCCATGTTTTACATTAATAGATTTGTGTAATAAAATCACGCATTTTTTTTCAGAAGTCATAGGAAGATTTTTGACTCTACTCCAAAAGGGCCCCGAATAATTCTTTGTGTGATCCACATATTGTTGTTCGCGATTCTGTGTGTCACGTGCAAGAAACTTCTGTACTTGTAAACGCATCTACGATACAGGAGAAAACCCAGGCTGGGGTAACATATAAAAAATGGATTTCGTTTATGATTTGGTGAAGTTAAGAAAACAAGTAAATATACACGTACTTTTCCATACAACAATTACAATAACAATCTTAATGACCACTTTATCATCTTGTAAACAACATGTTTACCATTGAAGGTATACTTTACAGACCACAGTGCATCAACTTACGCTAAACTTTCTCAATACACATTGAACCTTACGATTTTTATAATAAAACCCAAATTCTCCTGTCTCTCTGTACCTGGATGACTGCATAATTATTTGCAAAAAATGGCCGCCTCAACTTTCGACCCTTTTCGAATTAAATTCCGAAACGTGATTCAATGTACCGTTTACGACAACGAATCGTGGAAAGGACATGTACAGTCAGCACATATATTTACTATGCATGTAAGAAAATTAAAATTGATTCAGTACAGAGACAACATTGCTAGGCTTGTTAAAAAACTTTAAAACTGCTACGTTTAAGACCTCTGTTTCTCATGCTTGAGAGCGCAGGTCCGAAACCTACCAAAGGTAAGTACAATGTCATGTCAGTCAAAAAGAGTAATATGTACTTTCTAAGATTATTTAGACACCTAAACTTATCATTTCTAAATATAAGTTTAAAATCATCAACCTGCATGTGATCAATGTTCAAACCTTCTCCATGTGAGAAGAGGCTTTGGCTAGCAGTGGCTACTTTATAGGCTGATGTTGTAATCTGACGTGATGTGTTTCTGTACTGAATCAACTGGTATTTTCTTACCTGCATAGCAAATAGCTGTGCTGACTGTACATTGTGTACATTGGTCAATTGGGTTTGGCTGCCCAATCCGGTGGTTGAATTTATTCTCCTTTGTATTACTTCTAATTTATTTGTAGGATTTACTTTTGGTCGGAATCCTAGGTTTCACTGTTTTATTGGTAGCGTTTTCTTCGAATATAGTGTTATTTACTAGGTACATTATTTTGTGCTGTTTAAGTTTTTTGTTTACTCAGCAAACTAGTCAAATTCTTGTCTATGGAGTTTCTTGCTTGTTCTTCCCCATTTGAAATTACACTTTGGAACGAGCATCTAGTTTCACTAACGGACAGACTGACGGACAACTCAAGTGCTTAATTTAGGATAAATTGAAATAAATGCTTTTGACTTTGAAATAAACTATCAAATTAACACTATTTCAATTATAGTCTACTTTGGATTGATCTGTTTGACTAATATGATTCATCTGTTAATGTATGATTGATGAACAAACAAACATATAAATTCACAAATATTTATATGAGGACGATTTCTGATGAAGGTTAATTTCGATTGGGAGTTTATTAAGCTCTGTCAATGTTTACTTTTTACTTGGATCGGAGCACCGTTTGATTTTATGATTAAAAACAAATATGTAAGTATTGGTTCTCGTTAATAGGGTACCTAGAGCGTTCAATTATTGAAACCTTTGGGAAATTTATTTTGTAATTTTAGAACCTAATTTATTCTGTCTCATCTTTAAAAGGTCTTTCGACCAAATGATTTATTGTTAATATTGGAACAATTTTAATGGCTTGTCTTGAAAAATGTAGTTTGAAATAAATTGAAGATGAATTATAAACCCAGTTCATAGTAGGAATGACTTGCCCAAAGGCGACTCTATATTTTTAAATTTACTGCCAATAAATAACACGAGATAGCGAAAGAAAAAACTCAAAAACCCCATTCACAAAATGCACGCTCAGAAAATTCGCACAGAAAAGATTTTATTTCGCTTTTAAAAAATTGAATTTCGAAACTTGGAATCCGTGAAAATATTGTACTGGAATTTATTCGAATAGAGAATTCAGGTTGGAAAAAATAGTGGCCGTAAACTAGAGAACGAACAAAATAGAGACAAAGCAACTGCCACTGCCACTGGTGTTTCGAAATTTATACTGCACATGAATTTATATCACAATAGGTATTAGTGAATGCTTTGGTAACAACCCCATAAATATTATTGGTTGGATCGTCGATAGTAGAAACATGATGCATTTTGCATAATCCACCCACTCCCTGTCTTTATTACATTTGGTTGGATATTGTCACTTCATACCCATTGTCTCTGTCTTGGAACTTCATAAATATGTTTATCGGCCTCCATTGGTTGATCAACGTCCACAGATATCGCGGCAGGCCCAAAAGGTGATGGCGGGACGAACTCGACATCTATGACAAGGATTGGCTGCAAAAAGCTTTAAACAGAGAGGAGTGGAAGGAAGGTAGGGAGGCATTTGCCCTGCAGCGGGACGATCATGGCTGAAATCTAAATCATAGGTTGATCAATTTCTTTGAAAAAATCAATCCTTTTCTTCTAAAGATTCATTTCTATCTATGACTCGTTTTTCTTCTTTTATGTCAATGTGTATTTATTTAATTTCCCTTACATCGAATGTTTTGCTAGAAAGCATGTTCATGTATTTTAAAACAATTTTAATGCTCCTGTTACCAACAAAACATAAAAAATTAAAACACTTTCTGTACGTGTATCACCTTTACCGCACTATAAATGTCGATAAAGTTTTATTTTATCTTCGCTTTGGTCATATTCCTTGCTTTTTACGGCTTTTAAATGAAAGTTGTTGAAATATGAACCTTATTCGTTTTGAATTGTATGTATATGTAAATGTTTACTAGTTTGCGTGTTTGTGATGATTCATATTATTGGGACATAGTTATTTTTTAATGTTGCTGGTGACATGCGTCATGATATTGGGACACGTTTTTTTTATTATTGGAGACCAAATAAGAAAATTATTTTCTTTCCATCAAATGGAATTTAAAACTGTTTTAACAGGGTTTGATTCTCGCACGGGATATTTGGATTGTTGTTTCGGGTATAGATGACATGTGTATGTAAAATTATTGTAAACGCACCCACGACACAGGAAAAAATTCCAGGGTGAAGCTGTTTTATTTTCAAAAAAAGAAACCCAAAATTTGTTCATTGTGGACCTATTTAGTTTTCAGGCATAGAAAGATCTTGGTTTCTTATTGGCTTACCGAGACTGCTACTGCTTGTACAAGCGCGTTCGGCACTCTGATTGGCCGGATCTAATAAACCAACCAATCAGAGCACCGAACGCGCTCTCGTTTCTATTACTTCAAACATAAAGCAAACTCGTACTAAGGATACAAACGAAAAAATATAACTGTATGATGACATAATCATCTTTTTTACCCGTCATCATATCATGATGTCATCAGCTGCTTCTTTCCTCACAATTTGATAACCGTTACAATGATTTTATACTACAAGTACATTGTACCTTGTTAGCCTATTGTTCAGATTATCCTGTGGAATTAAGATGGACGTGTTTCCTCTCATCACTTTACCTTCATGGAGTATTTTTAAACTTGTCAGTGTTATACTAATATTCTGGACGTTTTTCTCGATCGCAAGTCATCTTAATTAATGTAATTGATATCTTTTGAGTTGCTAATAGGTGTTGGTTACTAGTTAAGTAATTGAAAATGGAAATTAAGAACACATTTTGTCGATGGTACTTAATTGTCGATGAATGTAATTAGGATAAAAGGGACATTTTATAAATGAAGTGGTAGAATATTTTTACCTATATAGTTGGACCTCGTTAATTTGAAAATGGAAGAAAAGAATGATCGAAATATCAAATGGTCCAAACTTTAAATTAGACTCAAAATGTAAATTATCACTCACTATAATTTTAATTTATCTTTGTATATTGATAAAACAAACACCATCGGTTTAGTTTCTAGTAAATTAAAAGATTTCTAAGTATCTATAGGTGTACTATGTAGGTCTAATAAACATTGGATTTTAGTGCATTTTTAAGTGTATATTTTTTAAGAAAAGGATTAATGAGCCATAACGGAGAGCATCGATTAAAGTAAACACAATTTTAAATGAAATGTTTAACCAATTAATTAAAAATCCTAAAAATACATCCTCATTTCCTAATTGACACTAAAAGACAGCGTTTCTCTATAGAAATACATTAATTTAATTACTAATTAAGATAATTTTGACTAAATAGTTGTTGATTATTTAAATTTTATACCAAAACTATAAAGTTTTAAGTGGGACCCATTAGGTGTGCAATATTTCATATTAATTAGAACATTTGCATCGAAAACTTTTAAATTAATCAACTGTTAATTGACTTGTATGAGATATTAGTTGTGATTTTGGGTAACGAGGTTGCATGTGTCTAAATAGATATTTGAATTATTAACAGACTTCGTAGTTTGCGTTTAAGTTATGTGTTTGAAGAATTTTGTACGAGAAATTCTGGTTAACTGCACCCTTACATCTTTCTTCTTCTTCTCCTCTAATAATATCTCCTGATTTATTTGGTTGCGGGATCCAAGACATTAATTCATGTACCTGGGATGTGTGGGACTTCAGTGTTCCGATGTTTTCATAGTTGTATCTACTGTAGATCCTGGCTTACAGGAGTTGCAGCGGTTAAGGGCCGCCCATGGAAACTTGAGGTTGTGGCGGGCTTGTCCCATTAAAAAAAGGTACAAATCTTCGGACACGTATGCCATAGTCTAGGTTGAGTAACAAAACGCAAACGTAACTCTTCACGCTTCCCCGTTAGCACAAAGTTACGAAAGAAAAGACAAAGAAAAGCAAAAAGATGTAACACGCAAAACTCATCATTACTTACAACATCAAAAAAACGGTAACCGTATCGTAACCCATTGTTTGCCAAAACCAACAATAGGAATGAACAGATCATTTATTTCCGACTCCATTCAATACTGTTCTTCACGGTACAACCACCAACTAATGTTAACACGATTACTCACAAAACTTCACAGAAAAATATTCTCTATTCTTTCAACTATACTCATCAAAATCCTATACACTTTTTTGGCTACACTCCGTGTTTTCTAGGGTGTTACATTTAATTGATATGGCGTCTTTTTTGTCGTAAAGTAAATCGTTGTTTTTTTTTCTTTGAAGAAAATTAATCGATGCCCAAATATAACATCAGATGCGTCCCGTTACCCATTATGTTTCGAATTACGGTATCGATAGAATTGTTTCTTTTTTTAATTTGAAAGTGTTTTTTTGCGAACGGGATTCGAAATGTTAATTAAAAGATTAGACTGCAATCATTTATCATTCTAGTGTTCCATCTTCGGTATCTAGCTTAACAGTTATGTAAGACTGTCTCTCAGAATAGACGTCCTAAGCACCGTTGAGCTCAGAGGAGGATTCCTGTGGTAAATTATCGAGTAACTATTCATGTTCTTGCTTCTCAGTAGCCGTTTGGGTTTCTATGCAACGTGCGGCAATAGCCTCGCCTACTCATACAAGTTCCTAATAACATTACTCAAGAAAAGTGGGTGTACTCCCAAGTCTCCTAACATTAGATTCATCAATAATACCTGAGCAACGACATTGCTTATTGAATAGCAGAATTCCCCTCTTGTACCAAACAAACAAACTTCAATAAAACCTTTTGCAATTTTCCTCACACAATACGAAATCTTTTTCGTCGAACGTGTAAATGTGGAATAAATTAAATAAATGTGTAAAAGCCTCAACCGTGGCTTGGAAATTGGATCCTCGAAGGATGAGAACTCCATCTGCAATTACCGTAATCGAACAAAGGGAGAGCTCATTATATCTTAAAAGATTCCTTCTCAAAGTAGGTCTCTCTTTGTAAATTCGTACGTATTTATAAAACTGTTGCTTTGTTGGTCTGTTTGGGACTGCTAAGCAGAAGAATCTGGTTTAATACTTTGGTTATGGAAAAAAATTAAAACTGACATTCATCCTGACTAAAATACATGGTGGAGCATACGGTGGCGGTGTGTTTTGTATGGGCTGAGCACCGCTGTGTCTTCAATGCTGTTGTCGATGAGGAAGACGGTAACCTTTCACATCCGGCACTAGTTCAGGTCATAGTGCGTAACGAAATTAGTTTAAGTTATTTTTTTTACAACATTGATGAACAAAGAATGTCTTGAGTTTATTTGAGAACAGAGTATGAAATCCCAAGACCAGAGTCAGAGTGATAAAATATAGCCTAAGTACTGGAGCTAGTCTGTAAGACACGAAGAGAATAAACAAACGATGCCTTAAAATACAACCTAAAAGGGTGAAATTAAGGATTTATTACGTCTTAACAAGCGAAGAAATATGTATTTAATTTCTGTATTCTTTTGGTACTACTAGTTGTACCAGAAAATTAAGTTTTTTATGGTATAAGTCAGTAAACGAGCAGACGGATCACCTGATGGTAAGCAATCGACGCGTTACAAATGCGTTACGGGCTTTTTGGCGGTTAAGAATTTGATGGTTGTTGGTGAATCGGGGATTGGGAAGTAAGCGTTGTTTCACGTCGGTTATGACTCTCCCACACAGAAAATCATGCTCTTGTGTTGGAATGAATTTTCTGGTGTTGCTTATTTATTTCCTTTCTGGTGATAGGTTTATTCATTTGTTGGCCATATCAGAAAAAAGACAAAGCCACAAGAAACATACTAGTCTCCTAACTTAGTATAAAATGAGTTCTTGATCAAATTCTTGCTTTATTTGCAAATTAGAGTGGGTGGGATGAAAATGCGAATTTTGTCTCTTTGATCCAAATAATCGCGTCAAAAGAAGTAAGGGTCTTATTCCTTGTGGTCTCAAGTAATTTTCTTTGTTCTTACGCTTTCTTGAATCTTTAATGGTGGATGGTTCATCTGCTAGGCTTCCAATATTTTGGAGTGAAAATAGATTTGGGAATCACGTATCTGCAGTTTTATATCCGAAAGAAAGTTAATGATTCGGCATAAAACTTTTATTTAAAAAGGGCCGCCTTCAAAGTAAATTTAAAGTGCGATCTTCAATTTTTTTTTTAATCTAAAAAATATTGCTGATCAAAATTGGTTCAGGCAAACGCGAAATAAATGCACAAACCAACATACATATAGATCAAACTGAGAACCTCCTTTTTTTAAGTCAGCACACGACAGTTAATAAGCACATGACCTTGTATCTTCATCTTGTTTTTTTATTAATGTTGGTGTTTATTCTGTTGACGTGCCTTAATAAAGTAATAAATAAATACAGCAGTGGCCAATTATTTACTCATCTTCTACAGCAAAATAATGTTATCTTAAATCCTTACTAACTAAATTATCTTCATCTCAAGAGCTTCCAAGCTCATTTAATACCAACAAAGCCACATCTAGAAATTAATATCCGCACATTCAAAGAGTAATTAGCATCCTTTCATTTCCCCATCAGCCCACGCAGGCTACTAAATGCAGATACAATCTATTTTTCCTCGATCACCATGGCAACGCAATAAATAAGCTAGCCGCGTAGTCTTTAAAGGTTATTTATGCTGCCTTCCCCACGCCTCCCTTGTACCTGAATAATTGTTACCCCTAGGGCCATTTAATGCCTAGCCCCAGCGAATCACATTGATTAAGAATACAGATCCTGTCCTACAAGCCGTTTATTAAGTTTTAGTTTCCGCAAACTGTTGGCCCTACTAAGGTGTTGAGTTAGTGAGATGATTGCATAATGATAGCCCAATGAGTTATCGTTTTATACAGAAGCTATGCTAATTAATGAAATAAGGCTTGTTTCTAGTTTGCATTATCGATCTGGTGGCTAAAAAAGCGATGTTGATAACCGTTATGATTATAAAGGCACGTTTAGGTTGTGACTTATCATAGGAAAGTTTTAACGTCTCTGTTGGAATGATCTGGTGATTTTTTCGTATAGTTTTTCCTTTTATCAATTTAAAAACTTTTCCATCATCATCATCATCAGCCTGTATTCATCCAATGCTAGACATAGGCCTCTCTAATAGCACGCCACTGAGCTCGATCTACAGCTCAACGCATCCAACCACTACCAGCCACCTTGCGGATATCGTCACTCTACGTAGCTTCACCTCCACAAAAAATTTTTGACTTGACGAAATTATTCTTTGAGTATCTTGTAAAGGGGATATACAAAATCATCCATTTAACTCTTCAATGTCATTATAAACTTTCGAGTTCTGAACCAAAGTTTCATAGTACGGGCTTGTAAGAGTATGCCTCGCGTCCTTGGTATTCAACGGTATCCAGGATCTTAATAGCTACTGGTTTTGACGCATTAAAATTATGAGCACGACCAGGCAGGGAATAGTTGCAGCAGTCCACTAGTCACATTACTAACAGGGCTACTGCATTGCCAGCGAAAATATGCAGGATTAACGGACAACTTCCAATTTTGGAGAATTTACTTTACTATTACAAATTTTCTTGCGGATTTTTGCTTTTATGAACATACTGTTTGTGTTAACAGTTTATTGGTTGTGACTTCTTGTTTGTTTAACATGGAATTTTAGACTTTGTCTTTTGGTTGCTTGATATCATTTTCGTTTGTCTCATCTTTAGAATCTTTCGTCTAAATCTATATGGTGTTTCTTTCTGTTGTCTCCTAAAAATTCCGTATTCTACTTTGATCTTTGTTTTACTTGTTAGTTCATACTTTTCTAGATAAATTGCTTTATGTTAAGAGGATCCGACCTAAGTAGAATTAACTGGCTAATTTCAGTCTTCACATTATCTCTAAGACGAGCTAAATTAGATTTATTAGTGTATGTAGCAATTTACTCGATCCTTAAGTTTAGGAGGTAGACTAACAACTTAATAGATATTTATTAGGATACGTTTAGGCGTAGGTTCAGATATTTTGTCTTGACATTTACCCAATCACTCTGATACATGTGTTTTAGCATTTTTGGACCAAATAGCATCTAAATAAGATTGGTTTTTCCATGTATCTTATGTATGGTGTAGGTATGCATGTACGTGTTTCACTCTCTACCCAGAATTCTAAACTTATCAGTCTATCTATTTTATTCAATGCTCTGTATTCGATAGTTTTTTCTTTTTCTCCGTATCGTTCATCTTAATCATTTGCTTCAGCAACCCTAATGCTATGAGCTTGTAAACAGTTAACAGTTAGTTTTAAAAATAAAATCAACACAACTTTTTTAATCAACGGTAGTGGTATTAGTCTCCATAATTAAAAATGTTAAATCGTACTTTCTCCTAATATGGTATGAGATTGAATAAATTCGGTATAATAATTCTAGGAATTTTGATATATTTAAAATTGGAATACAAAATAACTGCTAGCCTGTCTCGGGAATCAGTAATTGAAGTCGTTTTGTTGAACTGTCGCGCTTGTAACCACATAATTTAAGACTCAATTTTCAGTGGCATAAAATTTTGTGTAACAAAGCCTTTTGTCTTTTCTTTCCTTTACATACGGTTCCTAATTCTTTTCCATTACCTGTACATTGAGCACAAGTTAGCTTTACGTTTAAAATAATCGAAACGAGAGCGCGTTCGGCGCTCTGATTGGCCGGCTCGAATAAACCAACCAATCAGAGCTACTCTCTCTCGTTTCGATTACTTTAAACAAGCAAACTCATACTAAAGGTCCAGTAGTATCATAATCAGCCCTAGTACTGTGCACTTGTAAGGTTACATCATTAACAGTTATTACCACAATTTCCTATTTTATTGACTCTACACGTATTTTGATAATTACCAGGTTTTAGTAACTTTCATAACGTTCCAGGTTTATTTGCAAAGTGGTAGGACCACCTATAATTTTACGGAGGCAAAGGGTTAAGGGTTATAATGGTGTAGCAGATGTTGGGAGATTATAACGGAAGAATTCCTTATGATAAAGTTTAAATAGGTACCGTACGTATTTAATGAGACCGTTACAACTTTTATTGGAAAGGTTGAAAATTGCCGCAGTTATTTTTTTTACTACAAGACTAATTATGCTCTTATTTTATGTCTATTTGTTTAATGTTTATATATTCCAAATAATCTCTTAGAGATTTTGAATAGATATTGCTTAAACCGTAGTAGTATGTAGTTAGTAGCATTTTGTATAGATTTTTTTAGTTGTTTTCCGTCATTCGATTTTCTCCTGTGTATTGGGTGCGTTTAAAAACATACCATTTCACAGAGACAATAAATATAACACCCAAATCGGGAGCAACAATCTGTGAATCACACAAAGAGAAACCGGGACACATTACACAGCAGCCGACTGCCCAGTCACCACGCCAACCGTGCAGACAATTTGTTTAAGTAATAGTTTGGCTATAACAACATGTCCTAAATAGGAAATACCAATCTAAGCACTGTCCTGTATTGTTTTTCACAGTTTTGCTTTTAACATTATTGTTGATTACACATGGCAATATGCCAGTAAAACAATAACACTAAAAGAAGTCATTACTATAAGGGTGTTTTTCCACCAGAAATGGGCTATGCTACGTTGCTGTGGATGCGTTTAGGTTCCACCAATCACTAGCATAGCACTAGTAGAAACGGACTCAGCTAAGCTATGTTTATTTATATGCGATGCGTGCTATATATATGTGCAACGGATGGCTTCATCGGAGGGCCCATCGATACACCGCATATTCAAGCTACGCATCTTCTTCACACAGCTACATAGCTTAGTATCAGTGGAAAACGGTCACGTAGTTTCACAGCTTAGCTATTACATCTTCGTAGCATAGCTACATAGCACATCTCTGGTGGAAAAGCTCCCTAATTGTTTGCTCCAAAAGTTTTGGCTCCAATGTTATGATCTATAACATTCGACCATTTTCTTTGGTTTTATTATCCGCCAGTAATTAATTACTGCTCTTAAAGAAACAGTAAGTCTGCCTCTGATGTATTGGTTGGGTTCGTAATATATTTTTAGTCGTAGTAAACAGCAGTTGGTAGTAATTTTCGAAGCCACATTTTATTGTTAATTTATTGTATGAGCCAAAATACAACGTATGTTGGGTTTTTAGCTTAGGGAAAAAATATAATCTTGAGAGCGGTTTTTGCTAGCCTTTGTGTAATTTGTGTGGGATCTCCCGTTTAGTAGATACCTTCGCCACCGCATACCTTTTTCTGAAACTGGATTAGTAGGTAGGTATACTCATCATCATCACCAGCCTGTTCTCGTCTACTGCTAGACATGGGCGTCTCAAATAGCTTGCCACTGAGCTTCGATCTTCAGCTCTACGCATCCAACCACTACCAGCCACCTTGCAGATACTGTCACTCTATCGTCACTCGTAGATCTACTTTTCCAGTCGATTGCCATTATTGTCAAATGAAAATTTCTACCAAAGAGCACTTAGATTCTAATAACTTTACGCTAGATAATTTAGGTAACCTTTTAGCACTGTCCCCATCTCCTCTTTTTCTTTACATTTTATAATGCTTACCCTTGTCCTATATTATTTTCTTATCACTAAACTTTTTTATTAAATTTTTTGTACCAACATTCACTGAACAACACATAATCCTCTCACAACATACACATACACACACAATCCCAAACCCAACCCTACACATGAAACGAAACTTTCGTAACGAGACCCATTCACTCAAACGTTACATAATTTACAAGAAGTTAACTCATTTGTGCAAAACAATAAGGAGATATCATACAGTTCCTAGTCACGAACAATGTGTGGAAGCCATTCAATGTTCTGATACCGTGTAATGGTGGATGGTCAGTGGTGTTGGTTACGAGTATGCTATTGTCAGGTTTGTTGTGTCATTCTGTTATGGCTTCCTTGTGTGGGTTTCCTTCGATTTTATTTATTTCGGTTTAAAGATTAACAGTCTAGGATTAGGGATCCAAGCAGATTCATTTGAATTTAAATTCTTCGGGTTGTAGGAGCGGGGTGGTTTTTAGTCAATAAGAGTCTGACACTTCTTTTCACCTCGCCTAAGGCGAGAGAAGTCATTGCATGATTTTCCCCCGCTTAAAAAAATGCTAATAAAGTTTCCTCTTGACCATTTTCCAAATGTTTTGAGTTATGTACTAAGTTTTAATAATATAAAATTTATTTGTTGTATAACGCTCAGGCTTTGTAGTTCTGAAAGTCTTAGGGGAAGATCCATGTTCAGCAGTGGACGTCTTGTGGCTGCATTCACCATCATTATGGTGCTGATAATAGTAAAGCGCTTCTCAAAACAGAAATCAAGTTATAGTCCAAAAGAGCTTTAAGGCAATGATTTAACCTAACCCGAGCCTCAAAATCATGTAAACCTTGTAGGTTTTAATCCCGATTTCAGTCCGGTCATGTCAGAATGCCGTCCCAACGGATAATGTAACAGTTTAAAGTAGGTCAACTGTGTCAGTGGGATGGGTTTGGGTAATGAAATTTCGATAACTCTAGTCATTGTATCTATGTATGTACGTACTTAAACTCCTACTTGTCCAGTGTTTATTAGTAGGTACCTACTGGCAGTAGTAGATATTAGCTACTACTTTTCCAAATATTTGGGTGTTTGGAGTATGCACTAACTTTAATCAGAATAAAATCCTTTTATAACAGAGTACAAACATACATTTCGAAACGCGAATTCAGTTAGGATTATGATTTAGAATCAATGCACGATTTTGTCGACCATGTTCATAAAACATCATCTCAGCAACCGTGTTAACACAACGGGCTCAACTATGCCTGCTTCAGCGACCAAACCAAACTATTGACTCAAGGATATTATGACGTTGTCATCATTACTTATGACTACAGCCAATTTAATATATAGTAGTGTATCATACTCAGGAAAAATAGCAATCCTTCACTTTTCTACATACATATGAAAAACAAAGCAAACAAAATGAAAGTTAAAACCCAAATAAAACACTTATCACGGTACCCATTAACAAAATATAGGGCGAACGGATACAGATGAATTTTCCGACGTATTACATGACAAAATACGCGCCCAAGGTAACAAAAGCTTGCTACCATTGTCCCGACATTTTACTTTTATAATGACACGTACATAAACGGACAGACAAGTTTCAAAATGTTTACATCACGCCCTATTGTTGATAAAAACAAAAGAGAACAAGTTATTAAGGTCTCTTTTTGGATCGTTCACGGTCTAGTTTGTAGGTAAACTTGTATGTGTTTTGTAAATAAGTTAGTTACTAATATGTGTGTTACTTCATGTCTTTTATTCTTCTGTGAAATATGTAGAGGTTTACTTAGTAGTATACTCAATTTTCTTATTACTTTAAAACTATTTAATTTTCATCTTTTGTCATTATTCAAGCACAAGTCAGAATCCCGTGCTCTTAAGGGAAGCGTCCACAGGCCCGCATCGTACGCATCGCACGCATCGTACGCATTCCGTATGACGTCATCAGTACGCAGGCATTGATGATGATGCGGTGCGATTCGGCTTCTGTCATCTGTTGTCACAAAGTCATAACTTAAAATGCATATATTTCAAAATGTCCTACTAATGTTAACAAAGGAATGGTAATCCATGTTACATCACATCACATCAACAGTCTATTAGTGGCCACTGCTGACCAAAGCCTCTTCTCGTATGGAGAAGGTTTGAGCATTAATCACCACGCTTGCTCAATGCGGGTTGGTAATCCATGTATGACTTAGGAAATCAGGTTTCTATGAAACAGTTCTCTTATTTTGATGACAGATATTGTTCGTATGATGTAGAAATAAATGGGGAAACACAATAAAACGACAGAATTACTTTAATTTTGCGCGTAATACTAATTTTATTTCTTGCGTCCTTTTGTTATGATAATGAAGCACTTTATTTGGTTTCGTCGTTGTCCTTGGGTGTAGAAATGTCCAATTTATTATTTCAGATGAATGGATTGTCACATCTGTCGGCATTGTTGTTGTTATCAGTCTATTGTTGCTTACGTATTACTTGAACCTCTTTTGCAAATATTGTTACGTTGTCTTTTTGTGGGATTTGAGCTATGAGCAAATATTTTGTTTGATCCATTCTGAGATCAACTTATTCGTTTCGTTTATTTCTAATGGTGTTTGCTGATTATCCTTTTCACAAAGTCATCAGTAGTCTATGTTATTACAGACCATTATCTACCGCTGTTCCAAATTTCATTTCGATCTCTTCAGTCGTTTTGACGTGAAGGAGTAACAAACATACAAACTTTCGCATTTATAATTAGTAGAATAGTAATAGGTTTAAAATATATGAACTTACTACATTAGAACAAAATTGGTAACCTCAGTTTCTAAGCACTATAAGAAAGCTAAAATTTCTATTCAAAGAACAGCTTAACATTAACTCTTATTTAAACCTTCTAAGTACACCAGTTTTCTTCTAATTAAATCTGCAAATAGCGAGCAATTTAACAGAGAGGTCTAATTAAAAACTGGTGTTAATCAGAGTAATTAATGCTCTCCAACGATCATCTAGATTAAGGTATCCTAGGTTTGTGCATGTATTACCTAGTCGGCATTATGTTGAGATAATAAAATGCAAGAAATTTTCTTTATAAGGCGAAAGAAAATAGATAATGTTACGTGTTTAAAGAAACGGATTTTCATCGTCAGATTTCTAAATGATTGAATGGATTCTTCATTGAAAGTATGATTGAATATTATTCTTTAAACATTTTCATTGGAAAAATAAAATATCTCAGATAACCTAAAATTTTCCGACAACCTAGTAAGTATATTGCTTTTTTATTTAATGTAGAATTTTACAATGTTCCCAAATTCTTGATATAAGAAAAACCACGGTAGAAATCTAGTAACATAATAAAAGAGGGACAACAAGTACCTCTTTTACGGCCAAATATATAATTAAAACATTTTCATTTCCACAGAGAGTGTTTTACTTAATAATTCACTAAACAAATTCGGCCTCAACACCTGTAATAAAACCAAACGCCTTTTCCACCAACCTTTTAAGCTTAGTACACAATCGAAACTAATCAGCTGAACCTTTCATTAACCATTTGCTCGTTCAAATTAAAAGGAAAAGTAAATCCCACTTTTCCATATTCACGTTCAACCAAAAAACGTTGTCCTTTGAGACTGCCAACCTTCACCTTACATTATTCAAGCCCCATTCATACAACCTCATGATTATTCAACAACTACCGTCCCAAGACAATCGACTTTTCCGAATCATTCCGTATTCATTGCCGTCAACCTACTATGATGTAACATTGACATTGATTTATTCGCGTCAATGGATGCGCAAGTTCTGGCGATACAAGTCACGTAATCGCTTGAAAGGGAAAGTTCGAGTCCAAAGGGAATCAACGGTTATTCCTTTCGTGTTCATTCATAAATCAAGCGCGACAAGGGACGAGACTTGCCTTAATTGACAGCCTACATTTCGAAGTGATTTCACCCTTTAAATTAGAGCAGTAAAGTCCATTTTTGTAATTGGATTCTGTTAACCGTCTGACGGGTTTGGAAAGGTGGATGCTTATTGAACCTGTCAGTGAGATGAGGTGTTAAATATTTTAAAGTATTTTTGGACGTTACAGAGGTAAAACCAGTAACCTTAATACGAGTTTGCTTCACGTTTAAAGTAATCGTAATGAGTGCGCGTTCGGCGCTCTGATTGGTTGGTTTATTCGTGCCTGCCAATCAGAGCGCCGAACGCGCTCTCGTTTCAATTATTTTAAACGTAAAGTAAACTCATACTAAGGGCACAGATATTTTGTTATTCCCTGTGAAGTTTGTTACGACTTATAATGTACGTGGAGGCCATTTTCCTGGTGTTTTCCTCAAGATGAAGTTTTTGATAAAAGCCTCTGGACCTTTTTCGTGACCTTCCGATTTATCTTTTGTGGGATATTTCAGAGGATTCTTCTGAATAATATTTTCTATTTGAAGGAAAATATTGAAACATTTTTCCAGTCTTTAGTAACGTGTTACTTTCATATTTTTCTTTTCTCGTCCCTTTGTTAATTGATATCACTACTACGGCTGAGCATTTTTATTTACAAGAGTTTTTTTTGTTTTGGAACTACGATTTGGGAAAGTGAAAAGAATTATAATTTACCAAGTGAGGATTATTTCAGCGTGTGTGCAACGTCACGCCTTTTATACCCGAAGGGGTGGGCAGAGGCGCACATTACGGCACAATAATTATTTCAGCGTATTTTAGCCTATATTCACAAATATACGATATACCTACTTGAAGAGTTTTTTTGTATATTTTATGTGCTATACTGAAAGAAGAATTTAATAATTTTTTAATCCATTATTCTATTTGAATAAGAAACAAAGCCTTTGTATTTTCTAGCCTAACTGATGAGAACTATAACTAACTTAGATATATCAGTATCTAATCTTAGATAGGTATATTAATATATATCATCAGTGGTAGACAACTGCAGTAGCTTGTTCTTGATAAAAATAATATAATTTTGTGTGAAACAACAAACAGTTCATTACGGACGGCAGATATGAAAATCAACAGACGGAAGCGAACAAATACAAAGGTTTAGATGACGTTGTAAACAAAATAAACACATCCTTCGCCAGTGATTGTCAAACTTTTATAGAATTCGGTGTATTTTAAGACTAAAAATATAAAAGGAAAATAGGTTAGGTTACATTTCGTGATACAATGAGACTTGTACATATATTATTTTATTGCACAGCAATGCGAATTGAAACCTAAAAACGAAATTACCTATAATAGTTTTTCGAATAATTTTTTGGATCGAAAGAGCTTGGAATTTTGAGATTGGCCGAAACAGACAGACAGACAAAGAATTGTAATGAATAATATAATTTTGGTGTATACATGTATTGTATTCATAATTATTATTATGCATGTAGTAGTAGAAAGGGGTTATTTAAATATTACAAAGAGTTCCACGAATTTTCAAGATTAATTTATATAAGAAAAACTAAAATAAAACCTTTTAAGTATTTTCCAATCTTAAAACAATACTACTACGAACTAACTTTGAGAACCACAGTCCCCGTCGCAATCTCGACAGTGTAGACGTAAAATGAGCTTCCGCGGGGAATACACAGCGCAGGCGGGATGTACCATCTCCCATCACTCAGGGAAAGGATCGTAAGAAACGGAATCGAGGCAATTGTGCAACGGAATTATATGGAAATTGTGACTATTGTGCTTCTAATGGAGAACAGGATTGTTTACTTATAGATTTTATTTTTCAAACGTATAAATAGAGGTGTACGGGTTATAAAGGTACACACTTAACAAGCACGGTTCCGGCTCGGCTCCGGCAATATGTTATTTCCGATTGTGGCTACTGCTAGCTGCAAGCGTGCTTACGGCGTTGTTTCGCTTGCGCCTGGTTCCCTGTCTGCGAGCAGTAAGTTAGCCCTGCGCGCTTCCAACTTGCTGACTGAACGCTTGAAGCGCGGGGCGCCGCAAATACAACTGAAGCGGACCGCGCGCTGGTCACCCGTCGGTTTTTTTATATTGACTTTATTAACTCATACTTATGATTTTTAAAGATCAAATTTATTTAAATGACAAGTTAATTGCTGCGTTGAACGTTTTTATTGTAATTTTCGTTTCATTCATTCAACATCAGCCTTAAGCAGTTGATTACAACTATTATTATAATAAACATTGAATTCCTTAATTTTTTGAAAATTAAATTAGTTTTTGACCATCACCTGTTTGCGACTTTGGAAGCGTTTCGTTTACACCCCGATTCTACTATCAGCTAGCAACAAATCTTAATTCAGATCGGACCTAACTAGATCAGTAGTATAACATAGTATATACTCAACATAAATAAATTGGACTAGGCTGCCGACATAGTTTCCCTTGCCTTAATTAGTGATGAGATAAGCAACACCTGTGTCTCTCGCCGCCATATTTGTTTTGCGGTTTGCTTGTTTGTTTGTCTGTTTGAATGTTTTATTCCGTTTTCTTTGTTTATTGGTAAAAACTAATATTTTGTAAGTGGGGTCATTACGAAAGTGTCCTAGTAATGTTTTGTTAAATGTTATTATATTTTATTTTTATTATAAAGATAAGCTTGTTTATTAGATGTCAAGTTATGTTAAGTTTAAGTTATATTATGTTATTTAGCAGAAAAGGTAGGCTATAACTAGGACTTTACAAAGCAATTGGATCATCAATAAAATGTATTAAAAGGCTATTAAGAAAGAAAAACTCTATAGTGAGCTTTACAGTTTTACACCAAATCTACTTGTTCTTTACAATATTTTAAAAACTGTAAAGCTATCTTAATTAAAACTAAAATTAGTTACAAAATGGAGATCAGACATAATACATTTACACACAAAACTAAACCACTCCGTTCGTCATCACTTAAGTCATCTCATATCTACTACCGTTATCAACTATTGCCATACATATTCAAACCTATCACATAAAATGACGAGTCCTGTCCACTCAGTAAGAGAAAATCATCGTCAGGATAAGTAAATATGATTGTAAGCTGAGCACACACTTTCCCCCGGCGTCGCGTGCGCCGATCGCATCGATGAAGTTCTACAGAACAAGCTGGTTGATACGGTTTAGTTTGTGAACGATAAGCGATTGGTATTTGTTTTTATAAGTATGTTCAGGTAGTGTATTTTCTTCCCTTTCAAAACTACTCTAATATTGATTTTTAGAGACTGTCTTTAAGCAATCTCTTAAGCTGTATATTATTTATATGATGAGGTGACTCGGTGTTTATCTAAAAATGTTCAAACTTTAAGCCCCGACGGAGGACCAATCGATTCCACTTCCACAACGCACTTACAATGCCTCTGGTGTTTTAGGTGATCATAGGTGGCGGCGATTGTTTATACCATCAGGTTATCCGTTTGCTTGTTTGCCAGCTTATACCAATAGAAGAAAAAAATATTTTACCCGACGTAAAAATACGAACTTATTCTCATAAACTGCACTTTCTTCCAACAAGACTCACCCTTACATTTTTATTTCAAGAATAGCATTTTTTAAACTAAAAATATCCTAAGACAACATAAATCATTTCAATTCTCCGATCTCCCACCTCTACCTTAAGCCACACGATCGCGAACCGGTAGCAGAAGTCCGCACTAACTCACAATATATTACTTGCAATTTATCGCCTCTAGAAAATTATTTCTCGATGAAAATCCCAGTTCTAGCAAAATACGACTTGAGCTCTTCGTACTGTGTTCAGTTTGAAGAGGAACGAGTACAGTTGACGACTTAAATCTAAGCCCGGAAATTATGGTGAACCCTCATATATAGAAAAGGCCTATCTAATCCCGCAGTGGGACATAACTGCAGCTATTTATGTTTTTGAAACTCGAAGGCTTCCCCACATGTCACAACGAAGCATTTTAGAGAATAACTTGTGAACAACACAACATTAATTTGACACTTTTTTAAACGTTGCCACACTAGGATTTTCTCCTGTATCGTAGCTGCGTTTACAAACATACAAGTTCACATACACATGATACCTAGACCCGAATTTATGGATCAAGAGTTGCTCCGTGCGGGAATTGGACCAGCCACCACATTAAGCATGCAGTCGATCATTAAAAAATTCGCCAATATAAAGCAAAATTCACCAATTCCTCCCTTCCCAATCTCCGATTTCCCAACAACCCTTAAATTCCCAACCCCAAAAAGCTTGGTGTTTCAAGTGTCCCTGGGCGGCGGCGATTGCTTACCATCAGGTGATACGTATGCTCGTTTACCTGCGTGTTCCAGAAAAAAAAGAAAAAATCCAAAAAAATCCAAATTTTCTCAAAATCTAACAAACATTTAACTCGAACTGTACCACAAGCTACACTGACATATTATTTATTTATCGTTATTGGTACATAATACTGCGGAAAATCTGATACCACAGCCATTGGTGACAGTCATGTTTATTGGTTGATATTTATTGATAACTTTGACTAAATCGCGTACAATTTGAGTTAGTACGTAAAGATCTGTGTAGAACAAGATAAGCTATGTTTATTGTGCAATGTGATTTAAGTTGTTGGGGATTGGTTTCGATCTATCTTACTTGGAGGTAGTTTGAGTAATGTATTGTTGACAGTAAAGTATTTACAAATTAGAAACAAACGTTGATATTAATTTGTTTAAATCCATAATGAGGTGCGCATGTTATAATACGCTTAAATAAGCAAACACTTTTATATTTTAGCTTTTATAGGTATAGATACCTACTTTCAATTATACACAAGACTAAATTAATATCAAAGTAATTTTATTATAACTTTCGTGAAACATGCTAAATTACTAGACTAGTTTCAAGCCATGCTACACGACCGTCGCGCTTCTACTGCACAGCGTGTCTACTCATAGTGCTCATGAATATGAGCCTCAAGCATAGCTTGAAACTAGTCGAGTTCCTCGTCAAGTTACGTGAGTAAGCCCATTTTTCAGTCGAAACTCTCTAATACTACGTCAGTTTCATATATTACATATATAGACATCTATGACTGAATAGCATTCTCTCCGAACTACGTTCATTTCTCAAGAGCACCCATTTTCCTAGAAGCGGCCGGCCTTGCACTTTAAAACATAGCTGCAGCTTACCTTCTTCTGAAATGAGGTATCTAAAAATAGTTTTGTTATTTAGGTCACAAATACTACATACACCTACTAGTTATAGACCTTTTTATAATGTAAGCTTGTAAGTGTGAGAGCGACATGCTTCGGCACTTATGGGCCGGTTCGACCGAAGTGATACCACGGCCTCACAGAAAACCGACGTGAAACAACGCTTGCGTTGTGTGAGTGTGGTTACCGGAGAGCTAAAAACCCCCTTCCCAATCTTCCCATTCCCTGTTCTCCAACAAGCCTTAAATTCAAGCCGGCAATGCACTTATAACGCCTCTGATTTTTAGGGTGTAAATGGGCCGCGGCGATTGCTTATCATCAGGTGATCCGTCTGCTCGTTACCGGTTTATACTGACGGTGGCGTCACTTCTAGGTATGATTATCTAAGTACTGTTACCTTATATGACGACATAAAAAATACATATCCAATATTTTTTCATTATCTAACTGACGGATTAAATAGATTTTTGATGTTCATACCTCGTCATCATCCCTATTTAATGATACGAAATCTCTCTTCACTGTTCTTCATATTTTCTGTAGGTTTCTAAACTATCCCAACCGTTAAGATCTTCAATTTAAGCTTCATCCGTCCTGCAAATTTAAGCTCAGTCGCTATTTATCCCTGCGATAAGACTAAAACAAGTGATGACACCAAATCGCTTGTACAAAAAATTATCTCGCCCGAGCAACTTAAGCTGCATGTACGTGGAATGAAAAAAGTAAGAAATGGCGGTGTTGTCATTAGCACTGAAAGTAAAGGAGATATCGAAAAGCTGAAGAAATCGGAGAAGTTAGTTTCCTCAGGCCTGACGGTAGAAGAACCATCAAAAAGACGCCCGAGGGTCGCAATTATTGGTGTCCCAGTAGCACTAACGGACAAGGAGGTTTTTGACTGCATTTATGAGCAAAACCTTTCTGATAAGGCACTGAACATAACTCGTGAGTCCTTCCATGAGTCCGTTAAATTGAGCCATAAATCGGGGAAAAAAGGCCTCCCTTCCTGTAACTACATCGTGGAACTTCCCGCCAGTATCAGGAAAATTATAATAAGTCAAGGCCGAATTTTTATTAACTGGACATCGTGTCCTGTAAGAGATTTCACTGTCGTGACCAGGTGCTTCAATTGCCAACAGTTTGGACACGCAGCCAAGTTTTGCCGAGAAACTAGCCCAACATGCAACCATTGTGGAGAACCTGGACACTCAGGCAAGGAATGCAACAGCAGCTCTTCCCCTACATGTGCGACGTGCAAACGCTATAAGAGGAAATGTGACCATCCTACTGGGGATGTAACCTGCCCTGCACGTAAATATGCAGAGATGAACTATATTAATTCTATTGACTATGAAGGCGTCTAAGAGCGCCACCTAATACATAGCTAGTAGGCACATAAAAAGGCAGTTTACTTTATATTTATAGTTAAGTCTTAGTTTGCAACTAGTATGAGCAATCAACTAATCTGTGATCTGGATAGTTTCTCTGTGTCTGAATCTAATACTTGCGATGTTGAAGACTGCAAACATCTTCTTCCTTCGAGTAACAAAACGCTCACCCTGCTCACCCAAAATATTCGCAGCATAAACCGTAACATGCATGGCTTTGAGGTACTCTTACAAAGGCTTGACATAAGTAGTGATGTTATTGTTTTAACAGAATGTTGGTTATCCAAACAGAAACTCAACTTACCAACACTGGACGGTTATTACTCATATAAAACTGAGAGAAATATTAACCAAAACGATGGACTTGTAGTTTATATAAAAAATAACTTACAAACAACCAAGGAAGAACCTGTATCCCAGGATAGTAATTGTCTAATAATTAAAATTAACCCTGATACGGTGGTCATGGCTATTTATCGGCCCCCATCCCAAAATCTGGACAGTTTCTTAGGTTCACTAGATACTAACTTAAAATACTTATCATCTTATAAAAACATTATCCTTGTGGGTGATATGAATATAAACATTGCCCCCGGCAAAACCGATGCTCATGCTCATAGTTATCTGAATATTTGTTCATTTCATGGGCTTTTGCCAGCGCACTATCATACCACGCATCAGAGCGGCTCATGCTTAGATCATATCATTCTTAAATCAAAAAATCCATCAAAAACATTTGTTATTAATTCCTCGCTTACAGATCACCAAGCTGTTTTACTAACGTTACATATAAATTCACCTAGATTAAACTGCATGCGTAGCTACACTAAGTTCAATATGACAACACTCGAATCTGACATACGAGGCATTAATTTTGACCCAGTTTTTAATTCAACTGATGTAAATTTTTCTTTAAGTTATTTCATAATTTCGCTACAAAATGTAATTAGACAAAATACGATTACTAAGACGATGCCTAGAAAGTATAGCTGTCTTAAACCATGGGTCACGCCAGGACTAGTTCGTTGTATAAGACACAGAGATAGACTTCACCAAAAATCAAAACATGCACCTGAGAACGAAATACTTTCTATCACTTATAAAAGGTATCGAAATTTCTGTAATAATCTTTTAAAAAGAATAAAAAATCAATATGACAGAAGTGAATTACAGAAGGCTGGAAAAAGCAGTAAACTGGTGTGGAAATTTATTAAAAGAAATACACTTAGATATAAAAATCCGGAACCTCCGCTGGTTTTACTATCTACTGATGTAACGCCGTCCGAAGCAACTAATAAAGTAAACAATTTTTTTGCTAACATAGGCAAAAATCTTGCTGAAAAATCGTTGAAGTATGTTGGACATTCCACAAAAAATCTAATGTCAAAATCTACGTCGAATTCTTTTGTTTTCCTAAATACCGACATCGATGAAGTAATGGGAATAATTAACGGGCTCAAGGATAATTGTGCTACTGGGTGGGATAACATTCCTAATAATATACTAAAAACATATAAATACTTTCTTGCCCCTCCGCTAACCCACATTTTTCAGATCTGTCTGTCTGAAGGAATTTTTCCTAAATTGCTCAAAAAATCAGTGGTAACACCTGTATTTAAGGCTGGAGATAAAAACTGTGTGGATAACTACAGGCCCATCTCAGTACTGTCAGGTCTCTCAAAACTTTTAGAAAAATTAATTAACAATAGGTTAATAAAATATCTGGAAGACAATAAACTTCTTTCAAATAATCAATTTGGCTTTAGACCCAAAAGATCAACTGCACAAGCAGTACACAAACTGACTAATTACATCAGTACCAATCTGGATAATGGTATGCACACAATTGGGATCTTTCTAGACCTCGCGAAAGCCTTCGACACTATTTCTAATTCTTTACTATTGCACAAGCTTGAAACAATTGGGATAAGAGGAACACAACTTCTACTATTCTCAGATTATCTTAGCAATCGACTTCAATGTGTTAAAATTGGCCAACAAACAAGTACTGAACTTGAAAATAGTGGTTTTGGCATTCCTCAAGGCAGTATTTTGGGTCCTACCTTATTCTTAATCTATATAAATGACCTCTGCAGCCAGTCAATCCATAATGGTATCATAATGTCTTATGCGGATGACACGGCAATATTGTTCTCGGCTAAATCAAAAGAAGAGGTTTATGAACATGCTCAGAAGGGCTTTAACATTGTGACTAACTGGCTCCAGAATAATCTACTAACATTAAATCCCGATAAAACAAAATACATTTTATTCTCAATGAGAAATACTGCGCTTAGCAACATAAACATTTACGCGCACAATTGTAGCACAAACGCTGATACTGCATGCTCTTGCCCCACTTTAGCCAAAGCTGACCAAGTAAAATATCTAGGTGTTACGATTGACACAAATCTGAATTTCCGTAAACATATCGAGTTACTGTGTACGAGAGTACGCAAATTAATATATGTTTTTAAAAATTTACGTAATATAGCCGACTACAAATTAATAAAACAGGTCTATTTAGCTTTGTGTCAATCTATTCTTACATACTGCATAACCTCCTGGGGTGGAGCTGCAAAATCAACTCTACTACCTCTCGAGCGTGCTCAAAGAGCAATTTTAAAGGTTGCCACATTTCGCCCCTTTAGATTTCCTACACATGAGCTTTATAAGGTATGTAACGTGCTAACAGTTCGGCAATTATTTATTCTTAATATAATTCTCCACCAACACACTGCACTTCCTTTTGTTCCAGTACCCTCTGACAAGAGAAGGAAGGACTTAGTTTGCACAAAGCCCCAAACTAAACATGCGTTTGCTAGGCGCTTTTATGTTTTTTTAGGTCCTTTCCTATATAATAAACTTAACAAATTGTTAGACTTCTATAGTGTTAGTTGCAAAAAATGTAGTTATTTAATATCAGAATATTTAGCAACACTCAATTACACAGACACAGAGAAACTTCTAGAAATTTTGGATTGATTGCATTATTTAGGTAGTGCAAGTACTTGTAATATTAACATAGGCTCCTCTTACGTATAATTATGCTTATTCTCGTAGTTATTAATATATTACTTTTATATCCGGTTAACATAAACAAATATTGTCCTAGTTAAAAAGCGTCGTAAAGTGATGGTCTGAAACACAGGTTAATATAAACCTAGTTCGGGCAGGTCGCTACTTTACATTCTTATTCCAAATTACCACCATTTGTATTTGTAATTTAATATAAGTGTAGTAATAGATTATCTTAAGGCTATGATTATACTATTATAAGGTAAATGTTACTTGAACGTGAAATGTATGTAACTCTTTTTGTGTACAAATTTTTCGAATAAATTTCAATTTCAATTTCAATTTCAATTTGCCACGCTAGGTCACTAGACCAGTATTTTGAATGAATAGCATTCTATAGTAGGCGTATCTTGTACGCTCTTCTCGCCCGAAGCTCTAAGCCTTATACAGAGGCTGTTTTTAAATGAGAGGGGCTAAGAATAGGTCTATTATTAACGCCCTAACGTAGGCCCGTAGCGTAAGGCAACATCCCATATTAAACTCAAGCTAGAATGGTTGAAGCTGTTTTGGATATTTTTTTGAGAACTATGGCAGCATTTTTTGTTAGTAGATGGCGCTACTAGTATTTTTTGAGCATTAAGCAAGCGCGGTGATTAATGATCAAACCTTCTCCGTGCGAAAAGAGAGAGGCCTTTGGTCACCAGTGGCCACTTATAGGCTGTTACTTTGTTAATGTGCTTCTAGTATTTTAAGGTCTTTTCTAGCCTAGTAAAGCATTGTCTAAATGTTTTTTTAGAAATTTCATATTATTCTCTATAACATATTATATGGATAGGTACTGCGACATGATCGATAAAAAATATCCTTTCTGTGGCTACGTTTTTCGATGTTAATCTTCTTAACTTACTTGCTTGTTCTTCTCCATAGGACGCTACACTTTGGAACGAGCAAATAGCTTTTTTAAAAGACTGACCGACAGACATTTTTAATATCATTATATTTGCTTTGACGTTCAAAAGTACATTCCTGGTTTATTTGAAATAAATATTTTTGACTTTAAATACTAATATAGATAAGCGTATTTATTTATTCTATAAAGCAATATTAATTCAATTCTGAAGACTGTATTACACTTAACAAGAGTCTATTGGAACCTAGGCATAAATTATCGAGTAGTCAAGTAGCGACAGCCTGCTAGCTATAAACAAATGAACATTACAAGACCTATTAGCACTAGAAGGCTAATCTAAGGTCTGAAGTATCTATTAATATATGCTTTGTGTTGATAATGAGAATAGGATTGATTGCCTTTCCAAATTTTAGGTACATGAAGCGTATTTTAGTTCAAAATCAATACAAGAATTAACGGAATGCTTCTCGAGTGATTGCCAGTTGTCTAGTCATTCAATTGATGGATCTGATTGGTTAATTAAATGATTAATATCAAAAGCGATAGTGTCCTTTTTATTTATTGTTTGTTAACTAGCTTATGCCAGAGGCTTCGCCCGCGTTCTTATAGGATAAAAGGTATCCTATCAACCAAGTCAATTCATACCCTGTCTATATACCAAATTTCATCAAAATGTGTTCAGTAGTTTCAATGTGATGGACTGACAAATATCCAAACAAACAAACTTTCACATTTATAATGTTAGTATGATGTGATAGTGTCGTTATTATTAAACGGGACTTTTAAGAGTTTTAGTTCTTAATTTGATCTTAGATATTTTTTTAAGTTTTAGCATAATGTTCAATAATAATTACGGGCTTTAAGTCAATATACTTTCTTTAGGACTTATACCAAACCAAAACGATCACCTATTTAGTTAATGGCTTACCCTATATATACTACGAGCCTCACACCTAAGCATTACAGCATTTAGAAACAGCTTTAGTTTTCAATACTTACGATATTACAATAAAATCACGAATATCACGTACGCCAACCTGTTATTTCTTCTTGAAACTAATTCGCTTTAACGATGTTAACAGAACATCAAGAAGGTAATTCAGAAGTACAACTATTGCCATTATTATTGTCAATCATAAAATTATTTTGTTCACACGTTGATTTTGGTATAGGCATGTAATTAGTGTACGCGTGTGAGACACATCCAGAGGCTTTAAGTCACCCGGAGCTGCGGACTGCCTAGCAGGTTACTGGGGCTCCGGCTCGTAAAGCAGGAGTAGAAACGGGGTGGTTTTCAGTCAGTAAGAGTCTGACACTCCTCTTGCCTCGCCCAAGGTGGGAGAAGCAATAGGATGATTTTTGCCCTTAAAAAAAACTGGCTTAAAGTCAGTAATAGTCGGACAGTTCGTTTCCTCGGACACTTTGTGTATTTCCCAGACAAAGTCCCACGAGAATATTCTAAGATTGGGCCAAAAAAGAAACTACAGTTGTGAAAATAAACATTTATGTACCTACCTAATGGTTTTACGGCTACCAACTTGATATTACGGGACGGCTTATGTTGTAACACGGCTTCCTCTATCATGAAACTAATATAATACGTGTTGGGAATGAACAATTTCATGTTAACATCATCAGTAATTAAATAAATCATACTAGGAAAATATCTAGAATTGTGTGTCAACTGTACTTGACAAAAAAGGAGACCACTCAACAATCCTCGAGAGAAATAAAAGAGAATTATGATAATAAATATTATACGTACGGTAATAACCTTCTTGCTCACATGTTTTTTCCTTTATGACAGGAACAATGAAGGCTGTTGATTTAGGAATGTAAGGAAACAGGGTAATCATCTCCTGTTTGTAATTCCGTCTGAGTTTCACTCGTGACTTGTGACCCATAAGTCAGGAGGGATTATTGCGAGGCGTGGGGGCGACAGCCCTATACGCCGTCATTTCTTATTCCAATTTTGTGCGTTGAAATGTTGGTATTTTTGAAGGTGTGTCGCGTCGTATTGTCCGGGTTTTTAATTTTTGAGTGTGGGGTTTTAGGTTGGATTTCATGTAATCTTTTTGCGGTTTCTCTCTCTCTCTCTCTCTGATCAATCAGTTGGTGTCATCATAATTGTTGTCACTAGAGTTTGTTTAGGCTGCTTTGTTTTGTTTTTACCTTTAGATTTTATTCAGTCTGATAGTTTTTACTTCACAAAATATCGCTTAATATGCACACATCACATTAGCTTTACTACTGTCAATTTTCTCACACTACACTTAACACCAGGAAAATGTGCTAACATCTAGTTACCCCATTCCTGTACCTATTCACCCCTCGATTTCTATTCACCCCGTATAACGATACACAATTCAAGCACAAACCAAACCTAACCTTCTGCACTTCCACCTCCACAACCAAAAGCTACACAGATGGATCAAATACCGCCTTCGGCACACCGTTTGTAGTCCACCACTTGTAAATTTATTGGCACCCCGCTCCTCTTCATAATGATTTACTACAATGGGTGGCAACGAAACGTGCAACCGACTAGCAGATTAGATTGTCCATACTACTGCAAGCCATAAATAGAATCTTTTAGCAAAATAGAATAGAATATAGACAATGCATTTAGTTAGGCTATTTTAACGGTAAGTGTGAGGTGTTCTGCGTGTTTTCTTGCTTCAAAGGCATTGTTGTTTGGTATTTTTAGAAAGGGATTAGTGTCTATACGTTACCCACTGTGTGTAACAATCTAGGTAGATTGTAGTCGGTTCAAAGCTTTGAAATATAGGTTGTAGTACACCCTTTTCATAAATATTTTTGACGGTGAAGGTGAGACGTGATCGTCTTCTTATTTGTTCCTTTGCAGATAAACCAAACTTAAACTGCAATTTTCTTTTCACAAAATTGCACTGGAATACCATTGTACCTATTTGCATTGAGTTAAATCTGAATCACATTTTATTTTTAAAAGTATTACTGATCTTGGATTGTCTTGTTAATTGGGGACCTTTTTCTCTTTCACACGCACACACATGCAGAGACACTCTAATTAATTGTTTGACACCAGTTTTTAATTTTTCTTTAATCCAATAATCACCCTATCAATCACTAATTTCACCATAATTTTCTAATTATCTTCATATTATAATTAACTCTTAATTTCTCTTATTTCCAGGTTACCAAATGTCGCGCAAATCGTGCGTGGCGGGCGGCGCGCGCGGCGCGTGCATGTGGGTGCAGGAGTGCAACAGAGTGGGGGGGACGCATGCAGGAGTCTGCGTCGATGGATTCATGTTCGGCTCCTGCTGTCGGCTGCCAGATAAACCTGTGCATGTGGAAGGTAGGTGGACTTTGATATCCAGGAGTAATCAAAGGAAAAATGACCTATGAAAAAATATACCTACTAAGGAAATCTGATGAGACTAATCGATTTAAATCGAATTACCATGTATAAGGTGATAATAATAAGCCTTGCTGAAAACTATACATTAACTTACATTTATCTAACTTATAAACTAACACATCAGTTAACCTAATTAGTGATCAGGTATAAGGTGATATATAATATTAAAATTATAATGATATTGTAGTGACTTTAATGAACACATTTGTTATTCTTTAATTTAATACAAGTACCGCCATCTTGTTAGCATTATAAGAACTTAAGTAAAATTTTCTTGTTGGCTATTATAATTTATAAAAGGTTAATACGTTAATAAAATAATTACTACAGTGTTTGCACATTATAATATGATTTTCTAATATTTTTCAGAACCTGCACCTCCAGTCACAGTTACTGAAAAGATATACTCAACGCCATCTAGTACGGCACACACTACAACACAACCGCCGGAGACATCAACACAAACTATTTCACGGCCGAACTGGCAAACTCAGCGGCCGTCGTTCATGACCAAACCAATAGATGGCGCCCCCACGTCGTACAGCTACCGGCCGCCAGAAATAAACTTACCTTCATTAGGAAATTTAGATTCAAGTAGCGAACAAAATAGTGATATAGTTAATAAAATACCTTATAACAGTGTAAATAAATACCAAAATGTAAATAGGCCGAACAGTGAAGCGGAAACTAGTCCCCACAATAAGATTTCGTCTAGTCTTAGCATATTATCTGGAGCGCGGCCGATGGCCGTGTCGGAGCAACATGCTGATAACAGCATCAACTCAGGTAATTACTGTTTTCATTGTTTACTTTTTAATTGATAGTCTCAAAAGTCTTTATTCCTATCAAAGCATAGTATACAAAGTTTGAAATAATGTTTTAAATACTTATATTTAAGAACCTTATCTGATAAGAATTACAATATTATTATACTTTGAAGATTAGTTTCTGTATTCAGAATACGTTGGCAAACTTTTTGCAGTGCTGCCATCTATTAGAATTGTGTGAAACGTAGAGGTTGGTTGAAGCCTCCTACTCAAAATCTTACAGCTAAGGAATGAAGCTGAAATAGAAGTTCATTGTAAATAAAACGTCCACTGAAAGATGTCAGTTTACTCAATATAACAAAAGTTTTAATTGTGTACAAAATCTCAACTAAATATTATTTTTAAATTGTACTGTTCTATTAAAATTCACTTTATCAGATTAAATTACAGTAGCATTCTATTACATGTCTTAAAATTTCACACCGGACTCAATATTCTATGTTCTATATTTCAATCCTATATTTTATATTTCAATTCTATATTTTAAATTAATTTTTTACTTAAGTTACTTAAAGGCTTAAAAATAGAAGAAGCATTTATGAATATTATTCTATTCGACAAAACCCAATAATCATTCATTTGAACCAACACCCAAAATCATCACCATCACTAATCAACTACCCTTTAAACCAGGTCAATTCATATCAAGACCAAGCAACCTGAACACCATCCACTGGCAGGCGACCACGGAACCAACCTTCATCACGAAGCCTCGACCGTCCTGGGAGAAGCCAGCAGGCAAGCCGAAGCCCACAAAGAAGTTCACCACCACGACCAGCAAACCACATAAGAACTACATCAAGCCGAAGGATCCTGCGTCCAATATGATTAACAGGACCGAAGAGTCTACGTCACCGCCGATTCAGACAACGTCTGCTACTAATACTGTTGGTAAGTTGACTGTCTGTTTGTTAAGGAATGGTTTGGTTAAGCTGTTATGGAGATGTGTATTAACATTTAAGACGTTGTGGTTTCCAAAGAAGATTTGAATTTTCCTTCGTAATGGTTGATGAAAAATTAAGCCACTACCGACCGGCTACCGAGTAACTTTATAAGGAGAGGAATAACTTTATAAGATGCACAATATTTTTTCTGAGTTTCAACGAAATCGGCTCCAGCTTGCAAAGCAGGAATAGCAACTGGGAGGTTTTAAGTCAGAAAGAGTCTGACCTCCCTCTCGTCTAGTCCAAGGCGTATCAAAATCGGCTATTGCTAGCTAATGTCAAATAGCTGATGATGACCGCGATAGTCCAATGCTGGGTTATGACTAACGGTAACGGGGTGATTTTAAGTCAGAAGGGTCTGAAACTGATTCGTCTCGTCCAAGGCGGAAAAAAATTGGATGATTTTACCCCCTCAAAAAAAAGCTTTGACTAAAACAACTGCTCCTATTAATTAAGCAGAACAAAGAAGTTCACATCTTATTCCGTCCATATTTTAGCACTCAAAAACGAGCCCAACTTCATAATACTCAATTATTTAATCAGTAAAATAATCATGGTAACCTCATTATCACAACTAGACCCTTATTAAAATCCCCTCTAAATCCACACCAACAATGAATTCCTTTCCAGGGTTAAAAGCCATTTAGCCAGCCACAGAATTAAAATGACCAAATGCAAATTACATAGACTCGACCCAAATGTACATTCTGCTCACAAATCTTTGGGGCCGTTAGGAGCCCTTACATTAAATGCATTATATTATAAGAGCCATTAAATAGTACTTGAAACTTTTTATGGTTTCCACAGTTCCAGTGTAATTTACGATTGAGATACCATTTTCGTAATGCATTTAGATAATTCTATCTGCAGTATCTGGAGCTCGCTCGTGCACTCAAATGCAGAGGAAATGTGTGTTACTCCGACGGTTACATTCAAATGGGTATAATAATTTATGTTTATCTCCAAGGTATACTCATGTAGTGAAAGCTGAAAAATGAGAAAATGCTTTTTAGAATTTTCCTATTGAATAGGGTTTTATTCATATCGTCACGCCTTTAATCCATTAAGGGGTGGCAGAGGTGCACATTATGGCACGTAATGCCACTGCGTACACCCACTTTTCACAATTTATGTTGTAAGTCCCATGTAATAGGTGGTGAGCCCATAGGGTTTTAGTAGTATGTTATTTGGTTATTGAAATGGAATCTCTGCAACTATTGATGTATTTTCGAAAATCCTTAATATTTAGCATCTGAGAAACAAAAAATAGTATTGTTTTTATCAGATTGCTAGAGAGATTAGGGTCACTATTTTTTATGACATTTATTTGCAACGTCACGCCTTTTATCCCCGAAAGATTACGGCACGTAGGTAATGCAACGTACACCCACTTTTTACCATTTGTTTTATAAGTCCCATGCATTAGGGGGTGAGCCTATTGCTATATACTGGGTACAATTCCAGACTCCGCGCTACTACTAAGACATTTTCGAAAATCTGAACAAAGCCCCGTAATACTTTGTCCGATCGAATCGAACCCGAGACCTCTTGTCGCACTAGCGACCACTCGACCAACGAGGCAGTCATTAATATGAACACAAAAGTCAAATATTTCTTCTTGTTTTCAGAATGTGGTCTAACAGCCATGTGGCCACGTCCAGAGTCGAGGATCATGGGCGGCAAAGACTCGAGCTTCGGTCGCTGGCCGTGGCAGGTGTCTGTGAGAAGAACCTCCTACTTCGGCTTCTCATCCACGCACCGATGTGGAGGTGCCATCATCAACGAGGGCTGGATTGCCACGGCTGGTCACTGCGTTGATGAGTAAGTAGTATAAAGACCGTTTTGACAGAGACATTTAATGATTACTTAAACTATTCTTTAGTAACAATTGCTAAGGACTGGGTTGAGTAACCATTAAATGACTCTGAGTACGGCGGTATGGATATACATATATAGGTATATGCAGATTCAAGTTTGTGAAGACAAAAGATACTTGGTAGGTACTACCTACAAGGGATGTTGAAATTCGTTTAAATCTGCAAGAATGCATCGTAAGGTTTAAATCGTTACGCCTTTTATACCCGAAGGGGTAGGCAGAGGTGGACAGACACCCACTTTTCACCATTTGTGCTACAAGTCCAATAGGGGTTGAACCTATTTCCATATACTGGACACAAATCTAGACTTCAGTAGTACTTTACCCGACCCAGGAATCGCACCCGAGACCCCTTGTCCAGCAGTCAGCAGAGACTGAATATTGCATTCAGTCTCTGCTGCTGTGTGTTAGTAAATCCATTTCAATTGTATCTTTATGTGTCTTATAGTGAAGCACTTATTTATAAACTGAGGTAAATAATATTTTGTACCACACTCTGCTAACAAATAGTTTCATTATCTTGATAGTGTGCTACGACTCTGTGGTTTGATAAAACAGTCGTTTTTAGTAACCAGATGAAAATTGTACTGGCAATTCTCCAGCTTTCACATTATAACTTGGTAAGAGAAAGAATAAAAGCCTTTTACAAAAAATGTGCATATTTGAAAGATGACTCCAGTTTTCCTTTTCCAATCGAACTATATACACTTCATCTATGTAAACGTCTCTTTAAATTAGGCAATAGGGGAAAAATAGAAATATATTTCTAGCAGAGCATTTAAGATATTAATTCTTTATTGGTGCATCATCAAAATAATCTAACACACTTTGATTAAACCAAAAGCATCCCGAACCTTTACATTAGCTACAAAGTACCTTAGCGTAAATACTTCACAGAACTGCGGTCTTAAAGGATAGACAGCTTTAAATAAACTGGCCACAATTTCGCAATTCGCATTCCTCCCTCCTTTTATCGCGAAAAAAGTCTTAAACATCTTAAGTCTTCCTGAGGAATGTTTTATCAGAATCCATCTAGTAATCCGCAGATTAACGCATTCATACAGACAGACGGACGAGCTGCTTTTCATTTATTTTTTATATTTTCTTCTGTAAGTAGATTACAGTAAAAACAAAGTAAAGGGAACCCTCTAAACATCGTAAAAAGGGGAATTAAAACGAAGTATCTTTAATGGACTCTGTCTTCAACAGGAGCAAGCAGGTTTTGCAAAATTTAAGAACAGTAACTTTACGTTCTGCCGCAAAGATAAATATACTTTTTTTACGATCCACGATAAGTATTTAGTACCTACAAGATTTATGTTAAAGCCGTCAAATGGCTTTCTTTAGTGACTAGACTAGATCAACGAATGGTCTAAACCTAGACTCGGACGAGACCCAGTGGTAGAATTTAACTCAATCCGTGTATTTAATCATGAACTAAATGGCTTTCTCTGTAGATTCATTGGTAAAAGATACCAAGCTAGAAATCCTAAAATAGTTTACTAAATCAGACAAAAATTCTCAGTATTATTAGTGTACTTCCGTGCGATTTATGTAAATAGTCCAATTACAATGAAATCGCTTAACAAGGTAAACAGAGAAGTTAAAAGCTAAAACAGTTTCATACTGAGAACAATTAGTATTTTTGTTGTACCATGGACTTTCTGGAAACTTCAATTAATGCTGTGGTTGAAATACTCCATTTTATAGGAGACAATGCAGGTAAGGCTTTTTGTAACTAGAAGGGTGCCTTTCCACTTCCCCCCTCAAAATGAAATGACGTTCTGCAAACGTGTGTTGGTTTTGTGGGAATTAAGGCGGAACTGTCTGTCGTTCTGAGCGAGTTTTAATGGCTTCTACACACAATGGCTAAATGGAACCATGCAACAGCACATGCAGAAGTTTGGCCTGATGTGTCATTTGTGTTTCTCTTTGCCTTTATGTGTTCTAAATGCAACTGCTGGAGGTCGTTGTAATTAGTGGTAATGACACGTTGAAAAGAATATTGTTGTTGGTAATTGTGTAACAGTTTAATGCAACTTACGGCCACACCCAGAGTCATTTAATGGTTACTTAAGCTAGTCCTTAGCAATAGTTTTCGGAACACAATCGTTAACAAGGAAAAGTTTAAGTAATCATTAAATGTCTCTGAGTACGACAGTTAGACTGTTTATCAAATTGTTGTTCTTCATATGATACTATGGCATAAATTCTAAAGCTCTTGAAATGTTTGTATTAATAGGTCCTTGGTTTTCATTTAATATATGATTAAAATTAATTCCATTACTAAAATAATCTCATTCTCCAATTCCAGTCTCCTGACATCACAAATAAGGATCCGAGTTGGCGAATATGACTTCTCCTCTGTATCAGAAGAATATCCCTTCGTAGAGAGTGGAGTAGCAAGGAAAGCTGTACATCCAAAATACAATTACTATACCTATGAGTACGATTTGGCTCTGGTGAAATTAGAGGCTCCAGTCCAGTTTGCTCCTCATATATCTCCAATATGTCTACCAGCTACAGATGACCTGTTAGTAGGAGAGAATGCTACCGTTACTGGGTGGGGAAGATTGTCTGAAGGTGGCGTGCTACCGTCGGTTCTTCAAGAGGTAATTGAGTTTATAAGTTTATCTAGTAATTATTGTGTTTGTAACCTTCAAAATTAAAGTTAGTGGATTTTTGACGTTTAATAATAAAACTGACGCCAAACATTATCCAGAGTACTTTTTGCAGAAGTAAATCTTAGTTTCTCTAGAGTTTTAGATTTACTGTAGTATTCTTGACATCTTAAAATTATGAAGCAAGCATTTGATTCTATAAAATGCTTAGACTCACCTTCTATTACATATGAGTCATCACATAACTAGTTAAAGATTTTGAGTAATATCGGACACATATCTGTCCTTAAAGGACCCAGAGTCATCACATAACTAGTGAAAATTCATTAAGTTTATTATCGAAAAAATAACAGTAAAATAAATTATTTCCTTTAGGTACAAGTACCCATAGTATCGAACGAGCGATGTAAGTCGATGTTCCTGAGAGCTGGCAGACACGAGTTCATCCCAGACATCTTTCTGTGCGCTGGCCACGAGAGGGGAGGCCATGACTCCTGCCAGGGAGACTCTGGAGGACCCTTGCAGGTAAAAAACTAAATAATCATATAAGCAGCTGCCCGAAGAAGTTATTTGGTCTATAATGCTGAAATAACTCAGTACCCAATTTTCACTTCATCAGATATTCTTTGTAATAAAAAGCCTTGTTGTAAAAAGTGTCATAAAATGAAGAAAATACACTGAAGCAATGATTAATGAATGTGCTGTTAATACTGTGAGGTTCGTTCTATACCATCAAAAGTTTCCTCAAGCACATTATCCCATAGAAACTTCATACTACAACAACCAGAACCACTCCTACCCACAAAATGACTAGTTAAATGTTGATTAACCCTTCCAACTTTTGCAATGACCCTTAATTTCAACTACTCAAGGACACTTCACACTGAAAGATCGTTCTATGAATTTCCAACAATTTCGGTTACAAGTTAAAACTAGGTAAGTACAGCAAATCCCAAGCGCTCAAAACTTCCAGGAATAGCATTACAGGTTCCAAGAAATAGTTCACTTCAAGTTTCGGATCCTCATTAAACAAAATCTTCAGCGAAACTTTACTTCGGTCTTCTGGAATCTTCGCTAAACATGTACAGGCTTAGGAACAAGTAAATAATTAACGCCTTGTACTTGAATAAATTTAAAAAGTTTCGCTTGAAGTGAGCCTTGCTGGCAAAGACTGAAATGTATTTTAAGACCAAAAACTTTTGCTTGCGTTACAAGCTATTAATTTTGTAACTAGAATAGATCTCGTAAACTAAGTTTTGAGTAATGTTTTGTTCTGAGTATTGTCTCTGAACTTTTCACTTTAAGAAAGTGTCTCATACAATTTGTTTCATTTCAGGTAAAAGGAAAAGATCAGAAATATTTCCTAGCTGGAATCATCAGTTGGGGTATCGGATGCGGCGAGGCGAACCTACCCGGAGTTTGCACCAGGATATCGAAGTTCGTTCCATGGATTCTTCAAACGGTCAATTCTTAGACTGAAGCACTTAGTGCTTCATAGTGGAAGGTGATAAAGACAAAGTGATGAACAGTGAAACAAAGACACGAAACGAGTTTGTGACAAGTGCAGAATAAGTTACCTTCAAAAATGTTGATTGGATTCAACGTTTTCTGAGGCGTTTAATTAGGAATATCTCGCCAGGAGCTTGCAGAACTCGTGGTGGCGAGATTCTGCATCAACACCTTCGCCGGAGCTCCAACATGGTGATATTTTTAAGCTTCACAATAAACGCCCTGATGACTGCTTTGAGGTTGTAGAACTCATCATGTATACTAATGACGGTGATCTTGCTGCATATTCAATGATTTCGGAATCAACAGAAGTTTGGAATGTGTTAAGCTCCAATTATGAACGTTCTAAACGGGAATTCACTTAGGTAGCGACCAAACGCAGGTAATTCGACGTTCCGTGATGTGCCTTAGGCAAATTGGAATGGTAAATGTTGCCGTTCTGTGTCGAAGTAGCTATTCCTGCCTTTCCGTCTAAATGCTCATTTGGTTTGTAGGCATTAGGGGGATGAAGATTAGCTTCATGAATTTTTATTAGTACTTTATTGTGTACGATTTATTGAGCTATTGTTTTAATTCTTGTTGCTACATGTTGTTTCTAATAAACAACATATCTTTTTTTCTGAAAATGACATCACCCAGTCCTTTGAAGAAGTAAGATTAATGTGGTAAGATCACCGCCATATATGTAAGACTACTTCGCCTTATGCACTTGAAACAATTCTATGTAAATACAATCAATTTTAAGATCATTTTAATCTTTATTAGTTTAATTTATCCTAAGGCTCTGTATGCTCAAATGTGTAAATATACGTACGTATGTATCTTGCCGTTTAATTAAGGTTATACTAATAATACAGTATTATTTACTTTCCCCAGCATTTGCAATGGAATAACACGTTTTGTAAATATTACCCGTATTTGTTCCAGTTCCTTAGAAACCAGAATGTTTATACAATTAGATGATGGAGTGGTCTGAGTTGGGAATATTATGGTTATGATTTTAAACAATATCAAATGGCTCGTTGTTTTTGCGGTCATACTTAAGGGTACAACCCAAAGGAATACCGACCAAAGTCAAAGTCATAGTATTTATTTCAATTAATCCTTAATTAGGCACTTTTGAAACTTCAAATTGAATTGTCTGCCAGTCTGTCTGTGAAGCTAGGTGCTCGTTCCAAAGTGTAGCGTTGAATGCAGAGAGAGAGAATCGGTTCTCTGTCTCTGTCTATCGAGTCTTGATTCCCTGCCTGATTAAAAATTTCTGATTAAGCTACTGTTTATTTAACTGACAAATATTTTGATGCATTTCAAGTCACAGAAGAATCGTCAAATTATCCGTCAATGAGAGTAAGAGAAACTTAATCAGATGTTGTGAAACAGGTCAGACTTTAGTAGTTTTCTTTTTCTTGTATATGTACATTTCAATTGTAAACTTGTTGATCAAGTTGTAAATCAAATAGTTTTATCTTGACTTAAACATAATATCAGAAGAAAATTAAGGTTTCCATGAGTGCTTATGTGAAACTTCCATTATGGTAAATTGATATTGTAAATACTTGAATAAATATTCTCACTTCTTACTCCATCATCTAATAGTTCAATAACTTCGAATTTGACACTTTTAAGACTATATTTTACCGGGACATCATGGCAGCGCAACCAATCGCCACTACCGACAAAATATATACAGCTCTATACAGATACTTATCTGGTGTCTGTTTGGTTGCATAACCAACATGGCGGCGCGGAAAGTAGCATAGAATGTTACTGGTAGCGCATCCACCCATGGTCGCGCCACCACTAATTACTATAGCACTGTATGGTGACTCACTCACTCAGCCGCCAGTTAAGCCGCTAGTGCTTTCATATTGTGGCGACATTGGTGTCTGTGTGGCGTCTTGTTTGGAAGCTTATGGTCACCACGGATGAGTGGCTGGTTTCGCCGCCATGGTGTCTCAGTAAAATATAGCTCTTATACATATAATAGTTACTTATAATTAATATATTTTTGTAAATTGATATGAATTAACTTGTTATAAACAAAGGGGATGTATGTGAATATTACCAAATCGCGCATTGTTGTACTGCATTTAGTAAATGTCGTCGCTCCAGTGATGTTTGTTTAATTTAGTTTTGACTATTGCGATTTTATTAAATGATAGTTTATGATGCCGTTGATTGTTTTCACAATAATATTATTGTTAATAATTATTAAAATATTGAGATATTTTTTTATTTATTGTTTTATTTCACTTACTTTTATGTAGTCTCAGATATAGCAATTAAACATAATTGTGAATTCTCGCATGTTTTATAAAATTGGTCCCAGGATTTTTTGTGCTATTGGGGTATTAGCTTTCAATGAGAAACTTTAATCTAGAATAAAGACTAACCCTATCTGATACAAACAATATTGAAGAATCTTTGCTATCTGTTCCAAACTGCTAAACTAATTGAATAGCCAGCCAACCAACAACTTAGCAAATCAATTCGAAAAAACGAAATTCCCAAACCCAAAACCAAATCCCCAAAAACCTAGTTGATTACCTCAAAGAATTCACAAACTTAGTCAGTGTCAATAAACAAAGAACGGGCGTGAATTGAATTTCCAAGCGGTGTGCCCACAACTTGCCACGGAGTCATTAGGGATCTTAAATTTGGGTCAGATTTTGATGAGAGAATGCGGTTAGAACATCGTACAATCAACTCTAGAAGGCAGAAGGTAAAATGGGATTGCCCTGGCTTTTAAATTAAAACTCTGTGCCGCGGCATTTTACTGTAATTTTGGAGATTTAGTACTATTACTATGAAGATTGCAGGTTTTTTTTTATTGATGTGTGTTAAAAAATAGATGGATTAAGATAATTTTTAAGTCAAGTTTTATGTGTCAAAGATATCTCAAAGAAACTGTTGAATCTAATCTGGCTTTTTTCAGGTAGCAAAATTATCCAATAACTTTTCCAGCCTTGGTCGAAGCAATAGAAGGAGTGTCAAACTCTTACTGAAAATTAGTGTGATTGTGTAAATTAAATAAAAACGCTTGCAAAATTGAGAATTTATTCAAACAAAAATCATTATAGCTTTAAGGAGATAATTCAAATCTTATTCCCAAAACTTATGTTAATACAAAACATAATATGACAATTAAAGAGGAAGGCTCATATCCAGTAGAAACATAATCTGAGCTAACTGATGATGACGATGACCACGCTGATGATACCAGCAACATGCAGCATGCATTAAGACCAACACATCCCAAGAATCTGCATTGGTAGTAGTAACCAGCTCTGAAAGTTCTCCACTGATCTATCCGAAGTTATCGTCATGTAACCTCTGTACCACGCAGACACCACACAATCATAATAAAATAGTATAACGCTTTTAAAATCTGGATTACAGCTTTCAAAGCCTGGGTGTATAGCATCCGGAGTATTCTTACAGTTAATACTATTTAATTTGACGTTGTAAATAGGTAAAGGACGAGTTACAACAGTTTTTGGTATACCAAATTCCAAATCCAACAACCACGGTGCATGACGCTGCAAATTGGGCATCTTGCAAAATTCATCTATAATTGGATTTGGGTCGAGAGCCAGCATATTTGCACTAGGAAATATCGCCTTCGGTAAACTTAAATACACTTCTAGGGGATCACCTACTTCTTCATTATTACTAGTGTCTATTTCATTACCAAGATTTGATTGATCCAACTCTTCATATAATTTCTCTTGGTTAAATGTTTCGGCATTATAAATATCCTTAGCGTCTACCATTTGCTGTTCAGGGACATAACAATCATTTATGACATCAGGAACATTTGAAAGGTTTTGCTGGATGGACAATTGAGGTACTATTGGCGCAATAACTGGTTGGATCAATGCGCCAGCCATAGGATAGATTTGTTGGCCATATAATGTAACTGGGTTTGGCACAATAGCTGGCAAAGTATTGGCGTATACAGGTATGTTCAAAGAGTTATTGATGTAAGCTTGATTCTCGAGAAATAATTTCAGATCCTCTTTGTGGAAAGCGGGGGCTATTGCCTTTGGTATATTCACTGGTATTGTTAGTATTTCTTTATTGCAGAGCCCTGTACAAGATGTATTATTATTTAGATCGTTCTTATTTACCGTGAGTACTAACTGTGTTTGAGCAAGCTTTTTCATCGCCACATTCTTTATTTTGCTTAAGCAACATTGATTTAATTTCGACATCGTGGTGCTATCCGACATTGTTTCACGATTCATTAGTTTATTTACATCTGTCAGTGTAAGCGCCATTGCACCAAACCTGAAATTGAATTTCGTTAATTAGTTGATAATCCCAAAGGATTTAGATAGCATTAATACCAATATTTATTGTGAACAAATTGAAAATTTCAAAGTGCGAATGCAATAAATTAGGATTTGATTGGATTATGGGACATGGCAATTAATTGACCACGGATTATAATTGTTTTATGAGATGTGCCATTTTACTTTATGTCTGTTGAATACGATTACATAAATTAAGTGTTATCCATTTGTATAATATTATTTTAAAATAAAAACTAAGCCGTATAAAATCAGACAAACCTTTTACCAGTTATTATACTGATATCAATATAATGCACTGTCAAACAAAATAACAACTTTGATAAGTATGCGAGTATAAGCAAGATGTAGCTTAGAGGAAAAAAAAAACTCGGAAACAAACTAATGGGTACGTACACAAACTAACACTTGCACTTGTACAAGGAATAATCATCCTAAACTTGTTTTAGTATTCTATAAAGTTATAAACTTACCTTTTGTGAGGTGTTTTTGTTTTAAAGTATTTGTTACTGTTGCCACTGCAGGTTGAGTTTCAATTAAATAATTTATTTTTTATTGCCATCAAGTGACTTCGACGTTCTTCATGACATTTTTTTTTTAAATATTTTAATGTCTCGTCTAGGGCTGGAGTACAAACGAAGTGAATGTTTTTATTATTGCAACAGTGGGTACTTCTTAAATTATTTTGAAGTTTTACTTTTGTGAAGCCACAGATTATAATTATTATGGTTTGAAATAAATGGGGTGGTAGTGTAACTAATTGTGTTTTTTTTTCTGAATGAATTTCGAATATAAAATAAAATAAAAAAATGGAAAGAATCGCCTTTATTCCCTTGCTATGATAGCTTTGGCTTTTCCTTCTTATTTTATATGGACATTGACATTTCTAATTTGGACCCCACATGAAAAATATCTACAAAATGCTAAAAAATCACTGCAGTACTGAATACTCCACTATATATCTTGTATTATATTACTATCATAAAATCGAATACTAGAATGAACTGCATAGGTACATAGGTATAGATATTGTTATTCCGGAATCGAATTGTGTCCCCGACCAACCTCTAGGGATTTGCTTTGCCATATTTTTCACTGACTGACCCAATTTTCTTTGGAATTATTTACACCATAACTATTTGAGTGGGTCAGATTATATGGAATTTGAGTATTCGCGTGATTTCAATGTTATATTTATTTTTATTTATTTATTTAAACCTTTACAATCAGGCAACTAGGCCCATTTAAGGTATATACCTTAAACTAACATATATACGTCATAGACAATAACTTGTTAGTAAATAATACTTAAAACTAGATAGTTATAGCTATAGGCCCTATGAAATCACGCGTTGTCTAGTGGTTGCAAGTGCGACTGCTGGGTCAGGGGTCTCGGGTTCGATTCCTGGGTCGAGTAAAGTACTGCTGGACTATTTTAAATTTTTCGAAAATTTCTCAGTAGTAGCACGGAGTCTGCATTTGTGCCGGTTTAAGGCAATAGACTCACCCACTATTACATGGGACTTAAAATATAAATAGTGAAAAGTGGGTGTACATTTTACAATGGCATTACGTGCCGTAATGTGCACCTCTGCCTACCCCTTCGGACATAAAACACGTGACGATATGATACGATACATACATATTTAACCACCTTATTTAAGTAGGTACATGAGCACATACAATATTTTTCTATAATGCGACGAAGCTCTTAACACTGCAAGTGATTATCGTAAACAGTCGACACTAATGGTTGCGAAGTAATATGTATCAAGTGTATATGAAGTCATTTGTGAATAATTAATTTTATACTCAGTGCTTACGGATCAAAATCGCTTGGCTTACTTTTGATAATAAGGCTTAGTATTTGTTGTTGGTTGTGTTTGGTTACACGATATGTTGTATATGAGAGTTTTATCATAAGTTTTTGTCACGTTTTGGTGTTAGAACAATATCTTAAATTAATTTGATCTTGAAAACCATAAAGTCTATTATAATATCAATTTCGACATCATATTAACAGTCGATATAAAATAATCATTTCTTAGGAGACGTAACTAGTAAAGAGAAATAGCATTTCTGTAAAATAAAATATTAAAGTCGAATGGAATACGTTAACAAAATTAATAACTTTACTTCAATTTTCTTTTTTTCAAGTCAAGTAAAACTATCCCTAAAACCTTATCCTGAGTCTGAAAAATACTACTCTTAAAGCCACATCAAAATCGGTTCAGCTAAACGCGAGATAATCGTGCACGCACAAACATACATACATACAGGTCAAACTAAGAACCTCCTATTTTTTGAAAGTCGGTTAAAAATAAACAAATGCGCACCTTCATTTCGTTTTCATACAAAAACCTCCTTGGAACTTTCGTAAACAAAATCATAGTCAATAATCCACCATCGTAGTCTATCCAAACAACTTGGAGCAAACTCCTTCAGAATTTAATTTTAAAAATCCTGGCGTATTTCAATGGGCTTCTGTTAAAAGAATCTGTGCCGGTGCAAATTGCTGGCGAACCGGCGACTCCTAACGACCGGCCATTGTGCAAGCCTCGTCACCTGGACCGTGTTGTTACAATATTCTAGAATTCCTTTTTTCAAAATTTAAAATTTAAATTGTTTTTTTTTTATGTGGTTGTAGTGTTGTGTTGAAAGTGAATGGTGGTGATTTGGAATTGAGAATCGATTTTTGTGTTCGATTTTTTGCTAGTAAAGCGTGGTTTGTAAGTTTGATTGTAGTGTTTTGCGTGGTGATCTTTTTCTTTATTAGCGCCAATACCAGACCGAATCGACTTCCTCACTGTTTTACTTCACGGGGCCGTTTGTAATTTTCAATAAATGCATTGGAGAAGCTAGAAATTGAAGACTACACTAAATTGGTTTTTGTAAATTCTTTATAGCCAAATTAAGTATCGTGAGTGACCCGGTTGTGGCCACTTTAAGAATTTTGTCTACTTTGAGGCTTTCTTAACTTATAGTTTTTGTTATCACAAACATATTTCTTGTAATCAAAGTCATTTAACTTGTATTAATCTTGCCTAAGAAAACCCTTTTTTAAAGAACGTCCAGTAAAAAAATAACTGTATAAAAAAGAAAAAAAAAAGGGAGTTTGTGCCATTTTTGGCCAGATTCGTGCCATTTCTGGCCACGGTCGTGTGCCAGTTCTGGCCATCAAAAAATACAATAAAAGTAATCAAAATTTATTAATTAGATTTGACATTTTAGAAACAATGGTTTTCATTTAGTCTAGAAAATATGAAATATTTATTTATTTATTTATTTATTTATTTATTTATTTATTTATTTATTTATTTATTTATTTATTTATTTATTTATTAGGACAACCAGTAGTTGTTACATTAGGACTTATATCTAAACACTTACATAATAATAAATTTAAATGCACAACATTTTAAGGTGTCACAACATGCACTGTAGGACAACATAATGGTGACACTGTTTTCAGTTAATAGGGAAAAAATAATAAAAATAAAATACAATGTGAAAATAAAATAAAATAAAACACATTCAAACAAAACAATATTAACATACCCGCAAAATTATACATGGTTAAGATAACTAAGACTAAATAACACAAATGATATTATATTATTACTTCACTTGAATTTAACTTACAAATAAAGAGATCAACATTTATATGACGTTGGTAAAAGCTGCAAAGTAAACTGACCTCCCTTTGTGTGAAGGCAATTTATTGCATCTCTGAAAATGAAAAATATGTGTTTGTTGATATGTAAAGCCAAGGAAAAATAATAAATAAATTACGATAAATGACTAGAAGTGGGGCGTTTATGTACAAAAGTTTTGGCCAGCCGTGTGGCCAAAGATGGAGAAATTCATAATTTTGTCTCCATTAGTGGCCACCTTCTAATAATCCCACTTCAGAAACATATGGCGACAAAATAACTTTAGTTCCACTTAGACAATATATTCTTCATGTAGTATTAACATAAACATCCAAACAATAAGCAAAGATTAAGAAATAAAAACCAAATCCTCACCCGCTCGCCTTAGCCTTTTTGTTAAGATCTTAACAATTTCACCCTCAACAAAAAAGAATGACTTGTTGCATCGAAGTGAAGTTTGACACATCAAAGCTGCCAACGGTATCAGTGTCTCCAATATTCAATATTTTAAATACTGTACATAACAGAGTAATTTATTTGTCCATGCCTTAGTTATAAATATATGAAGGCCCAAGTGGCCACAAAGGGGTCGATGGCCACAACCGGGTCACTTGCCCTACCATCACGGACCATAAAGTATTTGTATTACGTAAAAGTGTGAATAAAATTGATATTTTATGTTTTTAATTAAAAGTTTTTAATTGTCTGAGAAAACCTACAACTTTATCCCGTACATATAAAAAAATACTCCAACCAATACACGCCATTTACATCTAGAAAGCAACCCCAAAAATGTACCCATCAATCAAAAAGTGTAGTGTACCTAAAATATTTCCCTTCCTAGGTCAATTAGCTAGCAGTCAGGCGCGTGTCAATCTATGACTCGTATAGCCTGTCTATCAACTGCCAGTATTTATGATCGATGGCTTGCATAACAGTTGTGAGAACTCCAATATTCGTACAAATCACTCGTGTCAATTCTTTTTTTTTTATTATTTTTTGTAGAATTTCAAACGTCATTTTTGTTTTGAGTTGAGGGTTATACATAATAATATGTATGTTCTTTGTATAGTTAGTATGGCCTTAAAATAATGAAAACAATAAAAAAATACTCTTCCACAGTCGGATAAACAAATATGTACGTCTAATAAAATAGTGTAGTAAGCTTAGTAGTTTTTTTAGGGGGAAAATTATCTAGTCGCTTTTCCCACTTTGAGGGAATGTCAGACTAAAAACCATCCCCTTATTTCTTCCTGCTTTGAGCCGGAGCCCCGGTAACCCCTTAGTTTATCCACAGCTGTGTCGCTTTTTTGCATGTCTTGGCGATGGCACTGCCGTGCCCCCAGATAAACAATGCCAGGCAAAATATCAAAATCCTCAATTATAATACATTTTGTGACCCGAATAAATAAATTAATTTGAATCCAAACTAGTTAATTAAGAAACAATATTTATTATATAGTACGTGTAGTTACAAGGCAGTTCATTAAATAAATTCATTAAACCAGCTTAAACTTAGTGTTTATTTGTGACCTTTTTTCAGTTAATTCTCTTTAATTAAAACTATTTGACTTTCGAGTGCTTGATGGTCTTAATTAAGTTTGTTGTTAATCATATTCGAAGCTCTTTTGTAAGTAAAAACTAAATATTAGTTTGGTATTTTATAATATTTGTAACTTATTACGTAGGCTGGTACAAGTACCAATTAGATATGCATAATTCTAAAGATTAACATAATAAATTTGTCAAATACAAAACCTAAAATATCTATTATAAGTATTTTAATTTCAAAGGCAAAATTCTGAATAAACTAAACCATATTTTTAATTACGCTTATTGCCATCCTTAGCACGCATCTTTCCATATAAAGAAACATAGCTTAGCTAAGTCTGTTTCCACCAGTGCTATGCTATGTGTAGCAATGAATATGATGACGTATCCACAGCAATATAGCATATTATCTGGTGGAAATGCACCAACATAAGCTGTGTGGCATTTTTTTAAACTTTGCCCCACACTAGAATTTTCTGTCGTGGGTGCGTTCACAAACATATACCCGAAACAACAATTTGTGGATCACACAAAGAGTTGCTCCGTGCGGGAATCGAACCCGCTACCCGTTGCGCGGCAGCCGGTTGCCCAGCCACCGCACCAACCGTGCAGTCAAAAGTCATATAGACAGACACAACACACAACTGCCATAAGATTTAAAACCTCTCATATCAAAATGACCTTTTCAAACAAACGCAAAAACTGAAAAATAGAAGCAACAGAAAAGATATTTAAGAAGACATAATATTTAATATTACATTACGCTAGAGAAATAAGACAGTGGAATAAAAATAAAAATCAAAAGGACAAGGGTCGTCCCTTGGGACTGTCACTGTCCTTCGTGTCATGGACTTGTCCTATCCCTGAACGAAAATGAGGACATAATAAAAATGTAGACAACATCATGTAATGACGAATATCCTCTTTTTTATGATTCTAGGAATAGGTCACCCGTTTTTGACGTGTTTGTATGTTAAAAGACGTGGGTATGTGTGTGTGTGTGACAAGTTGACGACTTCAGTGTTCCGGTGTTTTCATAGTTGTATCTGCTGTAGATCCTGGCTTACACAGTTTGCAGTGGTTTGGGAGGTTGAAGCAAGCTTGTCCTATAAAAAATGTGCGATTGATATGGTGGCTGGGGAACCGACTGCCTCTCCTATTATATACGTGGTTGCAGAGAAGTACAAGCAGAAGAATACATCAAAACAAATTAAAATTCTAGATATTTTTAGTTTAAAATTCAAAGTACCAGTGGACACAATGTTTTTAAATATCTCTCACTCTTCCTTTACAAATTACCTGTAGATTAAAAACACATTATGTGAAACGGAGAATACAAATAACGTTTATTTTCTAAGAAAATATTAAGAAACGTTTCCAGTCTCCTTTGACTGTTGGGGGCGTGGGCTGGATTCACGTACAATTGAATTGTGACTTCAGGTACAAGTTATAGCGGTTTGTAGTACCTACAATATTGTTTTGATTTTTTTTTTTATGAAAAAAGTAATAAGCGTCTCCCATGAACACCTGCAATACAAGAGGAGTTATAGGTGCATTGCCGGCCTTTTGAAAAATAATTCGCTCTTTTCTTGTAGGTTTGAAGGTCGTATCGGTTCGTAAGTACCGCCAACGACAGCTTATTCATCAATTTTGCTGTGCAAGCCAGAAAGTTTCGTGAGAAGCGAAGAGTTGTAGCCTGCCAAACATCTATATGATGGGTGTGGAAGTGCTATTTTTGCTATTTGATTGTTAGAATATTTAAAAAGCGCCCGACTGATTACACGAATACGCCCGTTTTGGAAATTCGAGTACCTATTTACAGTCGCGCGCTTGCGACCACTAAACGTGATCAACGAAACAGTAATAAATAGCATTTCACTCAGAATCTAAGTTAGTTAAAGACCATAATAAATATAATTTAAAATTATTCTAAAATCGTAATTAAAATCGCTTCATCTACTATCTTGCGTCAACCAACACGAATGAGGAGCAATTGCTCGTGGCCCTTTGTCTCCTGTACGGTGCAGTTTATACGCCAAGATCGGGACGTGGTGATCATCAGACCTCATATAGAGAATGGGTAGACGCCAGGTATTAAGTTGTCCTAATACTCGACTTTATTACATAGCTGTAAAGCTGAAATTTTGTTGGAAAATTGACAACCAATTAAGATCGTGATATGAATAGAGCATGTATATACTGAGATCCCAATCTATGTCTTTAATAAAGATGTTTTATTTATGTTGGCTTTAATAATGTTGTTTTTTCTTCTGCTCGGCTCCTATTGGTAGTAGCTTGCGGTTTTATAATATCCTTTCTCGATATTTGGAATAGAATTTCTATCTAACACAAAAATATTTTTTCTAATCGAATCAGTAGTTCTTAGATTAGCGCATTCACCGCCGTACTCCGAGTCATTTAATGGTTGCTTAATCCAGTCCTTAGCAATTACTTTCGGAACAAAAACGTTACTAAGGAATAGTTTAAGTAATCATTAAATGTCTCTGAGTGCGGTAGTCAAACAAATAAACAATACAGGGTGAAGATTTCAAACGTATAATTAGAAATTATAAGCCCATCCTCGCGATGTTTTTCTTAACCGTTTGTAAGTGGTGTCTAAATAACCTTAGAAAGTACGTATTACTCAGAAAAGTCTCATTGGTACTTTCCGTTGGTAGGTTTCGAACGCGCACTCTAGCCTATAGGACAATAATATAATAAGGGGTTCTGTTGAACACTGAAACTTCAACATATAAAGGACCTAGGAAGGGTAAACTTGTATCGTGTGCGATACACGACGTGTACGTCTCAAGGAACATTTAAGATCATATTCAGTACATCTGAATACACGCGATCTTACACTTGCGTCTTGCAGGTTCAACTTATGCCGGGAGAGATAGCAAATACGTCAATAGATGAATTATTATGATTTGTTGATTTTTTTATTTATTTGTTACGTCTACTAATTTTAATTTAGTGAGTTGCCTCATCGGTCATGTAGTTACCAATCAAGAAGTAGCGAGGCCAATTTGCGGATCAAGAACATTTTTGTTATTTATTTATTTTTATTTAATTTAAAAAGCTTTATGCACAAGTACATGGGCGGACATAATACCATTGGCATTTTCTGCCTGTCTGACCCTTGGGTGGTGCAGAGAACATAACAGTGGGTGCATAGAACATGATAGATATATAAAATGGGAAATGATAAGATGTATTTCGGACATATACACAATAATACATACCAGTACAATATACATATATTTGTAATAGTAATATAATATAATACCTTTAATAAGTTTTTTTTTTCTAAAAAACATTGCCCCACACTAGGATTTTCTCTTGTATCGTGGGTGCATAAACAAACACAAGCTCACATGGACATTATTGCATTTTGTGGATCATACAAAGAGTTGTTTCGTGCGGGAATCTTATCGAATCTGCCCAGCCACTGCACCAACCGTCACCAATCAATTATTAACTTTCTTTTCTTTTTGGAAATTTCTCAGAATGCCACTGACTCTGGAATTGTTGCACGGTACCTACATGACAGTAAAGTCTCCGACCACAACTTCGGATATTGGGATAAAACCACGTGAAATGTATTACATTGTATTTGTAAAATAATACCTGCATGGAGGAAAACCGCCCCTAAAAACGGTGGCGAAATAAAAAGTGGTGTCATAAGTCGTCATCGTCATACAAATCTGACTCATCATTACAAGCAGATTGTCAATGTATATAAAAAAGAACATGGTATCTATAAAAATGCAGCACACGGAAATATTTAACTGAAAATGTTTACACAGGATTTTTACGCTAAATAAATGCTTCACGGTACATACGTGAACCGCGACGAAATTCTGAAAAATTACGCCATTTTACTGTTACGTACGTATTTTGGGAATTTTTGCCGTCTCGTTTTTCAGCGTCATCGCCTATTTGATGACGAAAAAAGTTCATTCGATTTTAGCACTGAACAAAATACAGGTCATTCGTTTTTATCGGTCTTTTGATTTTTTGCCACCTAATAGCTATTTACCCGACTTTATGAAAGGTATTGTTTACCTATTTTGTGACAACAATAAATAAAAAGGTCATAGTATTAACAGACATCGTTGTGTATTTATAAATGCGACTATAATGTCGGGTACAGACTAACGTAATTAAGAAGGGGCATGTATTCTATTTACCTAAATAAACGTTTAATTTCTATTTACCTAAAAAAACAAACACTTTTGATTTAGAACAGACACAGAAAATTGTAACATTTCATAATTATTTATTTATTTTATACTTTATTGCACCATTATATTAAACACATTTACATTATGATAGTAATTTGAGCAATTGGCGATCTTATAACACACGGCGAATTCTTTCAGACAACCTTTGGATGGAATTTTTAAAAATGATCTGAAATAGGTAGTGCGTGCACCACAATAATAGGTACAAAAGGGAAAAAATCAATCATCGTCATCATCATCAACCGAGAGACGTCCACTGCTGAAAAAAACAATACAAACTGAAAATTAAATTTACAAACCACACTAAAATGTAATAACGACAACTAGCCATATTAAATACTCTGTAATAAAAATAATATACCTGTTTTCTTTGCTATCCATACTTGAAACAAGAATCAGCATACATTGAGTGAAAAGTTTGGTATCGCGAGGTTACGTCCAACTTCGTCGCCTTGTCGCTTCCAACATTACACGGGCTATTGGCACTCTCCACTAGGAAACTTCCTCGATATTATACTTAGGAAATGGTTTTAATTCATAGATTCATGTAGTTTCAGAAGTAACTAACATTGTGTTTGGAGTTGCAAATGCTACACGTAGTATAAAAGGTAATAAAGTTGCAGAATTTTTGTTTTAAGTGACTGGAAGTAATTACTTTAATAATCTAAAATCAGGGTGCGGCTGCTAGACAAGGGGTTTTGGGTTCGATTCCCGGGTCAGGCAAAGTATTACTGGGCTTAAATTAATTCGGTTTATCGAAAATTTCTCAGTGGTAGCAGGGAGTCTGGAATTGTGCCCATTATATGGCAGTAGGCTCACCCCCTATTATATGGGACTTATGACACACTTGATGAAAAGTGGGTTTATATTGTATAGTGGCATTACATGCCGTAATGTGCACCGCTGCCCTTTGGGGATAAAAGGCGTTACATTGCTGAAATATTCAAATTTAATTTGGTTTATCATATTTTGAAGCAAAGGTCCATCAACTGACTTTTTGTGTTTTATATTCCAAGTGGCTAGGCAGCGGTGGATATTTTGGAGAGGACGTGCTGTCCATTGTATGTTCCGACATTTATACTATTACTACTAAACATTTTCTAAAATTTGTGCTAGTACTCTTGGCTCTTCCCCAGAGCTGAAGCCATGAAACTTGCATGTTCCAAAATTGTAAATTATTTAGCTAGTAGCCAGACTAGGACACGACAACTTACAATTTCGTTGAGCCAGTGTCCATTGCAGAAATTTTTAGACTGGCTACAGTCCATATTGCCTTCTATTTCGTGGTCTTCAATTAATATCATCAACTCATGTTTCTGCAGTGAGCTGTATTCAGTCTTTTATTCGTTTCAATGAAAGATCACCATCATCATCATCATCATCAGCCGAGAGACGTCCACTGCTGAACAAAGGGCTCTCCCTTAGTCCTCCACGTAGAACGACAAGTCGTCACCTGCATCCACTGGCTCCCTGCCACTCGGACGATATAAATAAAGAACATTATACAAATTATTGTCTCGATCTGGTATCAAATCGTCGTTATTGTTTTTCGTCTATACTTCACTAACTAAGAAGACAATATTATTAGTTCTTATAGGAAGTATGAGATCTGGGATCAAACAATTGTCCTTGTTCTGCGTTCATACTTCTCTAACCAACAAAAAAACTTTATTACTCCCTCTAGTATCATACTTCCGCGAACATTTTAGCAGCAAACCATTATGTGCGTAAGTGACATAAAAATACAAAAACTCCTATCATTTACCTTCCTCCCAATAACCATTGAAACGACAAGAAATTCGCAAGAGACGCATTTCTTAAACAAGATATTTGAACGAATAATGTCGTTGGCTTAAGAACACCTAAGGGATGGAAATAAATAAAGTCCTGCTTTAGTACCTTTTTAACTTCGAAGGGAATTACTTGGAATCGTCAAGTGAATCCTGTTTTGCTACAGGATTGTATTTTTTGAGCAAACTTATCTTCTATGTGCTCGTATAAAAACGATTTTGTCAGAATGGATTTAAAGTTTCAAACGAGTTATTACTAATAGGTTTTGTGAAGAATCTTCTAGATTGCGAATAATAAAAGTTTTATTAGGTTATTCATTATCTGTGTATGTATAAGTAACGTAACGTAAAATATTTTTTATATGAAAGTTTTATTTCATATGAGTGACGTTTCACATAGCTTACAAGTTGAGGGAGCTTTTCTACCAGATATATGTGCTATGTAGCTCTGCTACGAAGTATAACATCTTCTAATCGCTAAGCTGTGAAACTATGTGACCGTTTCACTGATACTAAGCTATGTAGTAAGATGTGCTATGGAGAAAATGCATAGCTCGGGTATGCGACGTATCGATAGGAAGAAAGCCATCCATAGCACACATCTTTCTATTTAAAAAATATAGCCTAAATAGCTGAGTCTGTTTCCACCAGTGCTGTGTGTGTACCAATGAATATGACTGGTGGAAGCCAAACGCATCTACAGCAACGTAACATAGCATATCACTGGTGGAAAAGTAACCTTAGGCTGTTAAAAGTCTAATAAAAAACTATCTATAAAAACCTTATAGAAATTATAATACAGTTATTATAAGGCTTAATGTCGACCAAAACATGATCTGTTTTTGTTCATTAATTTTAATAAAAAGTACACTTGAATATAATAGCCTAAGCTTATTGAGTTAAAAGAAACTAATTAGGTTTATTACTTACTATAATATTAAATAAAAAATAAACTAAAGAGCATTCCATTGAAATTTAATTTATCACTATAGTTTGTAGTACAATAAATAAAAAACTAATAAACTTTAAAGCAAAGCGCCTTCAAAATTAACGTTAGCAAATCTTATTTGAGCAACAACACGAAAGATTAAATGTTGCTAACAAAATAGTTGCAGGAGCATAACAGTAGAAGTGTTTACTAACAATTTAACTTCGTCAGTTAAACTTGTTTTACTACAGTAGTCTCATGTTGATTGTTATTGTCCAAGATAACTCAACTGTGTCCAGTCTTCAACTTAATATCCGTTTAAGGAATACTCAAAATACAGTTTAGTTTAACAACGTTCTTAAAATAGTTCTGTCGCATATTTTGCTTAAAGAAAAACAGGGATAGATATATAATTTAAGGGTGAATAAACATTATCTGGAACTAAAATTTTTATAGTGGCCGTTCAGGACTTGAGAATGTTTGAGTGAGTCTGAGAATTATTGTAGGCTGTAGTTTTAGTGCTAGGTTTTAGCTAAATGCCTTTTTATTAGGTTTGTGGTCTTAAATTTGAATTTGAATAAGACTATCTCGGTCTCAAGTTCAGTCATATTAATATTGGTTTTATAATTTTAAATATTCCGAAATTATCTGACTCTGAATTGGTCGAGTGGTCGAAAGTGCCACTTGTGGGCAAGGGGTCTCAGGTTTGATTCCCGCGTCGGGCAAGGGGTCTCGGGTTTAATGCCTGGGTCGGGAAAAGTGTTACAGGTCTTTCATTTTGGTTTTTGACTCAGTAGTAACACGCAGTGTGAAATCGTGCTCAGTATATGGCAATAGGCTCACACTCAATTACATGGGACTTATAACAAAATGGTGGACCGTGTGTGTATACTATACATTAGCATTACGTACCCTGCTTACCTCTTCGGGAATAAAAGGCGTGATGATATATTGTGTCATGTAATATTCTGGAATTGACATTTAGTTTGCGGAACTACGTACAATATTAAGATTTTATTCACTACTGAAAAGAGTGGGTGTAACATGAGTATCCTTTACCAACCCCTTCTTTCAACATCAGTCTTGGCATTATATTTATATAACAACTCTTCTACCTACTCTTTTCACAAATGATACACTTAAGTATCAGATTACCTTAAACATTTTGAGCTTCATCAATTTATTTGACAATCTCCATTAATTTATTCCTTCCTGGTGGCACAGATCTATATTTAGGACACTTGTCAAACTCATCATCATTGCTTCGATAAGTTGAGTTTAAGGTAAGCGTTCACAGACCCGCATCGCACACATCGCACGTAACGGATTTTAGTTTGTCTTGTATAGAAACTCATACAACTGCGTCCACTAATCCGCATCGTACGGACCGCTTCATCGGCAATGCCTACATGCGATGCGTATATATGACGTCATACGGAATGCGTGCGATGCGTACAGTTCGGGCCTGTGGACGCTTGCCTTTATGAGAATTTATTTTCACTAGCGTGGGACGAGTTAATTTTAAATTTAAAACATTCTGACCTTTCCCTATAGATTTATTCAGGGAAACATTTAGTACTCATGCAAAATAGGGCTTTATACAAGTCTTTATTCGCGATCTTTGTTTGTGATTTAACAACGAACTTAAATAAAACCATTAAAAATCATTCAACGATCTACATTTTGTTTTTAAGTTAAAAAAGTGAGTTCTAGGAAAGGGGTAAGTTTAAAGGCTGTTTGATTTTCTAAATTCTCATTGGTAATCTCGAATTTTATATTATGTTTATCGATAAGCTACTCTGCTGCTATGGGAAGATGTTGCCCGAAGTAAGAGTAGGAAAGGGGTGGATTTTAGTCAGTAAGAGTTTCTGTTGCTATGGAGCTAATAACATAATCGATTGAGATCTACTACAAGTAGGATCTTGGAGATAGAGGAAAATTAAACAAAGTAGATAAGTAATTAAAGTATATAAAACAGCTTTTATTAATTTCAAATTGATACATTACAATTGCACATAGAAATAATTTATTTCTTAATCCTAACTTATTCCTAATCTACTATATTCACCTTTACCTGTTCCAGAAGCTTTGATTTACTCCTGTTTATTTTTTTATATTTGGGATTCGCTTTCACTGAGCGCCGTATACTACTTCTAGTCATAACTCTGTCGAAGATTTCTTCACTAGTATCCTCGCTGCCATCATCAGAGAAATGATTATTCATACTATCGTTTGATTTGTTGGCTCGAATCACTAATGGCTCAATACCTCCGTCTGAGAATATGGCTTCATCAGTAATAGGCCTTTCATCATCACTAGGCGACTTATCATTACTAGTTTGCCTTTTAAAAAACCTTTTATCTGCAACTGGTACTTGTAGTTTGTTCTTCTTATCTTCTTTCTTCTTTGAACCTTCTCTGTTTGAAGGTTTATATTTGATTGGAGAGAAGTCAACCCTTCTTAGAAAACTTATAGTATCACCAAATTTTCTACTACACTTCCTCGTAGTTTTAACTTCAGGTTTAATTTCCTCAGTTTTGCAGTCATCGTTTTCTAATGCAACACCAGAATCGGAATTTGAATCGACCATAATATTAATTTCAGGTACACTAATAGAGAAATCGTTTGATTTCAATTGTTTAGTTAGTTCTTCTATTTTCTCAGCTTGCCTCTGTATTATAAGATCCTTTTGTGCGAGTTGTTTTGTAACGGTCTCCGTTCTCAGAGCTAAATTTACTTCGTATTTTTGCAATTCACCCGATAAGAATTCCAATTCCTTTTTCCTATTCGATTCCAATTTCTTTATAACATCAGCTTGTTTCGCATATGCTTCTTTCAGCCTCACGACTTCTTGTTTATGTGTCGTGTTCAGGAATTTAATAATGTTTATTGCCTCTTGAAGTGTCGTTGGCTGCATTATATTTTCTTTTGTAGCTTTCCCCGACATTATTGCTTCCATTCGGATCTGTAACGATAAAATGACACAAATTAATACAATTGTGAACATTTTATATCTAGGATTGCGTAACATTTTTGTCTTTTATTAGGTAATGTGCAATGGGTCATTATTTTTTAATTAAGAACTAATTAGGCACGATATTTTATTAATGTGATATCATGATAAAAATTGTAAATCTGTGAGTAATTAAAGGGAAATATCAATTACGCAATACTATTGCAACATTTTTTTACTACAATAATTATCACGTCGTTAAAAAAAGTCTAAAAAATTTTTGTAATTGCTTTGAAACCAGTCATCATTAAGTTAATATTAGATAAAATGTTTTGCATTTCCTAGAAACGATCTAATCTAAATAAAATTTATATAACTCAAAGGTGATTGACTGACTGACACATCTTGCTGAAATTTGCATGCACGCATGCAAGTAAATATGAGGATGATATATACACTAAGAAATACATTTTGAACAATTTTACCAAAGGGTATAAATTAGGGGATAATAAAGTTTAACAATTTTTAATCAATCGGGCTGCGACTTTGCTTGCATAAAGTCACTATAACGTCTATCTTCTAAGAAAAGATTTTGATACATTCTATTAATAATAATATCTACTTCTTAATGCGAACCAAGCCGCGGTCAAAAGCTAGTACTCGTAATAATATAAGACACACACTAGTTTCTTCTATAAATCCTTGTTATACTTTCAGTACATTTCAAGTTAGGTCAACTATAGAAAAATCAACACGTGTCCCGTGGAAGACAATGATCACATAGCTAACATAGGTAAGTTTACCGTTTCTAGTTATAACATTACAATTGTTGTAATAACAAGATATTGTTCATAGATGTACGCTTTTTGCAACAAAAACATTATAATGTGCAGTTTGATATACTTCGTTGAATGTTTTGTTCCTGCAAGCTGGGATACTGTTATGTATTATTGTACAGTCACATGATGAGTGTTACACCTGTGCAAGGGTTATGTGTATTCCGCTAGTTATGTTATTTATACTATTACTACATAGTATAAAACAAAGTCGCTTTCTCTGTCCCTATGTCCCTTTGAATGCTTAAATCTTTAAAACTATGAAACGGATTTTGATGCGGTTTTTTAAATAGATACAGAGATTCAAGAGGAATGTTTGTATGTATAATGCATGCACAATATTGAAGCTGGGGTGGGTTGCTAGTGTTATATATAATTATCGTGTTATATATAATCTAGTCAGTTATCTGAACCTTATATCCTACTAATATTATAAATGCGAAAGTTTGTATGTTTGTTACTCCTTTACTCCAAGACGGCTGAAGTTATCGAGATGAAAATAATTATGATTTGGAGTAACATATAGGTTGTCGCACGGCGTGTGAAACCACTGGCAGAAAGTCTAGTATATTATTATAAATGGGAATGTGTATTTGTTTATTTTTTTCTTTAATTTCGCAACGAATTAGTTTTATGATGCGATATAGGCTACTTTTTCACTTCAACCACGAGAGTGAGGCCGGATCTGCAAGGCTGTTATACCATATTAGACCAGCTGTTATAAAGACTAGTTAATTATTGTGGGAACCAGGCTCCATTCAGCCTTCGAAAAATCCAGTATTGCATTGTAAGAACCGGAGTTAGCCATCTGAGCCATCAAACTTGTACTTGATGGAGACATGTTTAACAAGTTTAAATGCAACGGGACTTCAACTGACAATTATTTTTATCCCAGAATGCATTATGGAAGTCCATTCAAGGATAATGATAGACCTTTCTATTTTTAATACAAACAAAACGGTTTTAATGTGTATTGTCATTAAATCTTTGACTGCCAATAGAAAACTGTTGAAGGCAAATCCTCCGCTAACATCGGTCACCGGTGACCACCACGGCGTTCAATGTGTTAAGGAATAAGAGTGTGTACAAACAATCTGATTAATCAGGAGAAAATCCAATTACAAAATTTTAACCAAACAAACAGGTCAAGCTAAATAAGGTACATAACTAATTTTTATTTTAATGTCCGTTTTGTAGATTATTATTTTTAAAACATTAGACACGTAAATTTTATTTTTCACGGAAACAAATCGAAGATACAACAAGAACGATTGCAGCTAGGAACTACTTGAGCAACAAAGCAGTCTAAAACAAATTCACATTCGCAATAAGTATAATACGAGTAAGATAAGTAAGTAGTGGATAAGTAAGTAGATGTGAGTGACTATGGACAAATGATTAGGTAAACTATGAAGACCTTATGTTATTACTAATGTCTTTGTTATTGTTTTAAGTTCAGTTATGTGTGTCATAGCAGTTTATGTGACTCAAACACAACTAATATTGCCATAGAAATTTATATAAACACATATAATATAGGTTAATATATAAATATAAACCTACAGGTGGTAAGCTAACATTTTTTATTGTAAACTTAATTAACTGAACTGAACATCAATATCCACAGGTTGTATTGGGTCCCTTTTAGGTACCTGTTAGGCAATCTGATACTAATTAAGCAATCAATTATATTTTGACATAGAATATTAAAGAAGTACTCGTAGCAGCAGTATAGCGGCGCGACAATCGCCGCGTCGTGTGTCGCGGAATGCTGCTCATGAATATGAGCCTCTAGCTTGGCTTGAAACTAGTCGAGTTCCTCGTCAAACAGTTACGTGAGTAAGCCGATAACATAATAATTAATATAAAGAAGGGCAAAATAAAAAGTACCCTTAACCGACGATTATGCATAAAAAGACTGATGACAGTTAATCAAACGAAAGTGGCATGTAAAATTCGTAGCAATTGGCGTTCCATTGGCTCTGCCTACCCCTATATAAGATAGGCCTGATGTTATGTTATATTTTGAATATTTTTACACAAACCTTAGTAGAATTTAACAAAGAAAGAAGCAAATATAGATAATTTGACAGCATTTAGAGTACGATAAGAAACAAAACCCTTTTTAAACAACTAGATATTTCCCATACGAGTTTGCCTTTACTTTTTCCCTTTATCGGTAGCCAATTTGTTATAGAACAGACACACAGACAGGTGAAAGAAATATATGACTGGGTAAAGTCGCTTTTGAATCCTTTCAATTGTCTTTGAGATAAGACAAATACGAAAATTTTTGTTCGAGTTAACGTACTGTTTTGGGTCTGTTACATTTTATTGCTTTTGGTAGATGGCGTGGGTGTTGATTAAAAAAAACATTGCCTCACACTAGGACTTTCTCCTGTGTCGTGGGTGCGTTAACAAACATACAAGTTCACATACACATGACACCTAGATCTTAAACAATAATTAATGGATTACACAAAGAGTTGTTCCGTGCGGGAATCGAATCCGTTACACGTTGCACGGCAGTCGGTTACCCAGCCACCGCGCCAACCATGCAGTCATAATTGATAAGTCTTAAATGACATATTGTGTAATGTACTTAACAGGTTCTCTTCATTTTAATATTATAGTAATTATAAGGTCATTAAGGAAAATAGTGTTAATCGATATTAATTAGGTACGAATTTCGAGGAATGACTTAACGTTGCGTAATAATTATTAGAATTTATTAATATTCATTTCAATCGTCATCCATTTTACACCCATTTGATTTTTTAAGGGGAAAATCGTCCAATGACTTCTGCCGCCTTGGGCGAGGCGAGAGAGAGAGTGTCAGACTCTGACTGACTAAAAACCACCCCGTTCCTACTACTGCTGTTCGCGCCGGAACCCCGGTTAACCCGCTGGGTAGTCCGCAGCTCCGGACACCCATTACATACGCCACTCATAATCACTTTGAAGTAAGTTTAAAATAGTAACTCCATATTACTATCGAATAATATAAAAAAGATATTCTAACCAACATTTGTTATTCTAAATAGCACCATATTACCCCAATATCTAGAACCATAATAGCTTCCCACAAAATAATATGGTCCCTATTATTATTATTACAGGTACTTAGACTAGAGCTGGCACTTTAGTGTCAAACCCTAGATTAAGGTAATCCTGTATGGAGAATACAATATGGGGGGATTGGGGGGATTAGAGTAATCCAATAAAGAGAATTGGGATAGTATGGACAATGTGGATAGGTTGAAAGACGTTGTTAATCTGTTAATTATTGTGACAATGGTAAGGTAACATAACGCTAGGGGTTAGGCAGAGGCCGTAGTGAAATTATTATAGCCTTGCAGTGACGTAAGTCAAAGTCAAATCATTTATTCCAAATAAAACATAAATAGGTACTTTTGAAATGTCAACAAATAAAGAAATAAATAATAGTCCGTAGTAGACGGGGCCCAGTAGGGCTGGTGCCTGAACTGGAGCTGCGGACTACCTAGCCGGAGTAGGAATGCGTTGATTTTTAGTAAGTATGAGTCTAACACTCCCGTGTCTAACAAACATACATACATACCTCTTGCTTCACCCTAAGTGGGAGAAGAAAATGTATGAATTTCCCCCTTAAAAAAAAGCAGTCTCACGATCTCGTAATGTGAAATCAATGAAAGTATTCGAAAAGTTATTACAGTACTTAAACTCGTATTATTACAATTTATATTGAGGTATTTATTACACGTCATAATAAACTCAAGCGTCATATAATTTACGTCAATGTCTCATTGCGCCGGCGCTGCTTTTATCTATCGTGCGTGATTTCTCTCTTTGTTGCGATGAATTATGACTTCAAAAGGAATTTTAAAATTTGTAATAACTTTGTATGATAAACACTTTTATTTTTCTAAACGTGGATGGGTAAAAAAGAGGCCAGCTAAAGAAAAAATGAAATTACTTCAAAAAGAAGGATCAATTTTCTTTACCGCCGCTATATATGGGTATACCCTGGTCAAACTGAGAACACTATTTTTGAAGTCGAGTCGTTTAAAAATTATGTGACCGTATTTAGTTGTAGCTTTGTCCGTTAGATACCTAACTATACCTTGTTATGTACTACATAATTGTAGTATTAAGGAAAAAGTTTGTTTGAAAAGTAAAATTCAGAATAATATAATTATTACGTAAATAAAATTAAACGTAAAATTTGTTGTGGTTTGTGAAGCGCAAAACTCTGGGACATTTTGCTAATAGTTTTCAAATTGTATAACTTGTTAACAGAAGCATAAGGTGCAATTTCGAGTGCAATGTGTATGAGTCAGTTTTACTGAATAATACCACGCACTTTTAATAATAATAATATCTTAAAAGCACGAAGTAAACATTGTTTGTCCACGAAACCCTTAAAAATTTGTAGTACAACTACACAATAAAAAAACAGCTGGTTAAAACAAGACTCGACTTGATATAATTAGCTTCCCCTTTATTAAAATACTATCTTCTACCATCAGCTCCGCCTGCGTTTCCGTGGATTTTATTTTTGAGGGGGAATATCATCAAATGGCTTCTCCCACATTGGGCGAGGCGAGAGGACTGTTACTCTTACTGGCAAAAAATCATCCCATTTTTACTCCTGGTTTTTAAGCCGGAGCCCCAGCAGACCCGCTAAGTAGTCCGCTGCAGATGTTCCCGTGGGATAAAAAATACCCTCTGTGTTATTCCAGACCATAATCTACACTTATTGCAAATTATCCCGATCTCTTTAGCTGTTTTGACGTAATTGAGTAACAAACATACACAGAAACACTTAAACTAAATACTACTAATATGCTTAAGATTATTGTAATTAACTATAAACAATATTGAACAGTTTCTCAAATAATATTTACAAAAGTTACTTCAAATAATTTATTTACAAAGCCAAATGCATTTTTATCCATCCGCCGCCAATTCAAAAAACGTGTGAATATTTCACATTGAATCAATCAAACAATTGATCAGATCGGAAACAAGATTATGTTATAATACTCGCTCGGATTACTCAGATGAAAAGTATATGTTAATTAATACTATAATCTATCTCGTTGACAAATTTTATTAAAATACGTTCAGTGGTTTTTGAGTAAAAGTGTAACAAACATACATACATCCTCACAAACTTTCACGTTCTAGCTTCGCATGGGTGCAACGGTGATATATAATGCATGTATTATACAAATAAACCTTCCTCTTAAATCACTATCTATTACAAAAACCGCATCAAAATCCGTTGCGTAGTTTTAAAGATTTAAGCATACAAAGGGACTTAGGGACAGAGAAAGCGACTTTGTTTTATACTATGTAGTGAAGAACGGTTTTAATATGAATAAAGTAAACACTAACCTGATATAAAAGATCCCAAAGTAATCACAATAGGTGACAATCCAAAGTATTATTGCACTTTTTGAAATGTATTTTTTAATTAGGACACGACCACACCGCCCGGTAATCCACGACTTACTGAGCGCAATACAGCACCAATGCAGAAGACCGGTATTTAAAAATAATAATTAATACGACATTGCTCTTACAAAACTAACCTACACAGCCAAAGGAATTTCAACCTTAACTTCATTACCTAAAGTTCATTTTAAAACAATGGTTGTGAAAACAAAGGACCGGTTTTGATTTATGAATGGGTATTCTAGGAACAAAAATTGTATGGTTTTTAGTATTTTTTTAAATGTTTCTGGTTTCGTTTCATTGTTTTTTTAATTATTGTGTGAAAGTTGTATAGTACTTAACGCAGGTAACTAAGTACAACAGATGTTGTAGAATAATGGCCAGTTTTATTACTAAGAGTTTAACTGTTTTGTGGGAATCATTGGGTGTGAAAAAATTAAGACTATATAGCTGGTGTCTGACTATATTTGGGTGACAGTATGCTTTGCAACATGTGGCAGGTTGGTTGGTTCAAATTTAAATACGAATGATGACGGGGTTGGAAAATTTAAAATATTAGACAAGTATTTTTTTTTTATTTTGTCACATAAGATAACAATACTTAGATCTAAAGAATCAAAGTTGAGGAGTGGGAGCAAATTCGTAATTTCTACGAATAAAACGTAACTAGAAGTGACGTCGTGCGATGTTTCAAATCAATGTATCTTTGAACGTATTTGTTTCTGTAAGAAAATAAAAATAAATGTCTAATGTTATCATCACAACACCCGTATCTTTGAAAGTATTTGTTTCGTAAAATCATGACACATAATTAAAACCAACAGATGCTTTAAATTAATCTACACCCCGGACATTAAAATGGCCGGCAATCATCTACCCTTTTGCTATAGGTATTCCTCTGGACTGTCGAAATCGGGTGTTGCTTACTATTAGGTGATCCGTTTGCTCGTTTACCGGCTTATACACGATAAAAAAAATGTGGTTGTGGAAAAGATGGCAGCCAATCCATATATTATGTCCACTTCTGGACATCTGTTTATTCTTTACTTTATTCCGTTAAACCGACAAGCGTCAAGTCATAACATGTTATTCAAATAGATGAAACTCTAAACCGGATTAAACGTACCTAGCTTGACCACAGGGATTTATGTGCTGACTTCCTGGAAATAGGGTTACCCACTCAAAAAGGGCCACCCCAGGGTTTACCCCGATAATTTCTTAATTGCCACCAATTATTATACCCTTTTAACTTTAAATGTTCCGGTTCGGTCCTGTTATTCAGTGTTAGTAGTGGTCGTGCGATTGATGGGGTTACGTTTGCTATAGACGTTTGGTACTTATCATATTTTGTGTGATTCAGTGCCCAGCTACAGCATATTAGTGCTAATGTTGAGTTTGTATTAGATTCAGTACAGAGTCTTAAGGAATACTTGTGTATCTAGTGACTCGAATACACCCGTGTTCGTCACTACGCATTCTTATTTTATCAGTGCCATTTTGTGAGGTAATACAGCTTTTTTAAGAGGGCGGAAAATCATCCAATGACTTCTCCCACCTTAGGCGAGGCGAGAGGGAGTGTTAGATGGTTACTGATTACAAACCACACCGTTCCTTCTACTGAATTTCGATTCCGCTAGGCAGTCTGCAGCTTTGGGAGGCAAAACCGCTGTGGTGGCTTTTTGAGACACTGTGATTGTCTCTTGCAAGATCTGTAGGAGCTGTAAAGCTTATCTCTTATGACGATAAAAGCACCTACTATATCCGATTATGCCTCTAATTCAAGTCAAACTCTCTTCTATCCATAAAAATGCAATAACAACTGTTTATGTTGAATAATTAAAACTCTTGATTACGATTATCCAAGATGAGTTTAATTACGTATTAGATTACAAGTTAGAATTATAAGAAAACGTTAGCTACAATTAATACAAAATGTTTGGTTTATGACAGCGCGTGTGGTCGCGTGCGCGCTGGATGGTGGAGTGGCGGTTGGCGGGGCCTCAGCGACGCGGCTTGCTCGCGCGCTGTCATGGCCGCCGGCATAGGGACGGGGGATGGTCGATGATAGTGTTGTGTTGTGTTGGCGTTAACAACAACTTCAACGCAACAATTTATTCCCGCAATAAAGTAAGTACTAGCCAAGTTTTCCTGCGGTATGAAATATAATAATCCAAGTTTCCTCCACATTACATTTCTATATAATGAAACTGGCCTTTTATTGTTACTTAATACCTCACCGCACATTCAACTTGTTAAACTTAGCCAATTATAACTTTGCATGACTTTAACCAATGTTACAAATGGAATATTCGAGAATTTATTCGAGTCGACTACGTTTTATACGATCGTCATTTTAATTCGAAAGATGTGTGAGGGATGAGATTTACGTTAAATTGAACGTCTTTTACTTTAATTTGTTGATTAATTTCAAGTTTTTATAATATTTACTGTATTTACTACCTTTAGAAGCACACGTAAATGTATTTCTTGCTCATTCGACTATGTTAATATCTAAGTTTTTTTTTATCGTGTTACCGGGGTCCGGCTCAAAAAGCAGGAGTTGGACCGGTTGGTTTTTAGTCAATAGGAGTCTGACACTCCCTCTCGCCTCGCCCAAGGTGGGAGAAGCCGTTGGATGAAGTTCCCCACAAAAAACATCCAAGGCGAGAGAAGACTTTCCTGCCTCAAAAATAAGTATATAAGTAAATAGTCTTTAGTTAACTATTACCTTCAGGAAAAGTAAGCCAAAATTTATTTTACTCCACCATTTTCAAAACATTTAACGCACATATTCTATGAAAACTACATCGTCACTCTAAGAAACATGTAAGACGTAATTTTATTAGAAAACTTCTGACATCAGACGTTGTTAGTTATGAAAGTCTGACATTCTTTTGCTAGTGTACGAAGTTGTGCAGGAGTGGTAATGAACGCTGCATGACAGGTGAGTGGCGGCACGACGCGCAGCGCTGTAAGGGTTAGGGTGATTTTCCACCAAAGATGTGCTATGTAGCTATGTTACGAAGATGTAATAGCTAAGCTGTGAAACTATGTGGCTGTTTCTACTGATACTAAGCTGTGCAGATGTGTGAGTAAGATGTGCTATGAAGATGTGCCACAGCAAAGTCGAAGATGCGTAGCTTGAGTATTATACGCATCGATAGTAGGAAAGCTATCCATAGTACTCATCCATAGGACGCATTCAAGCATGTACCCATAGTATACATCCATAGCACGCATCCATGGCACACATCATTCAATATAAAAAATATAGCTAAGTTGAACCAGTTTTAGCCAGTGCTAAACTATGTGTATCAATGAATATGATTGGTGGAAGCCAAACGCATCCACAGCAACATAGCATAGCACATCTTTGGTGGAAAAGCATCTTAAGGATTAATAAATTCACCTTGTTTTCAGTCATTTTGAGTTCTGCGCTACAAACGGTATTTAGCTGAGTAACGCATTTAATTGTTTCATAAACCTTAACGTTATAGGTGTCGGGGTATGAGGTGGTTTTGAACGTGTAAGTAGAATTATCAGTTTTTATGTTATAGTGACTTTATATTGAGTAACTTTTATTGACTCATGGTTAACGAGCAGGACAAGGTTCGTGTAGCGAGTTTATATCCCGTCCAGAACATATTTTTTAAGTAATCTACAAATTGGTGATCTGGATCTGGGAACAATAATTCTTTTATTTTATTTTTCATTTATTTAAAGGGCTTTGTCTCTTAGAGTTCACATCGTCCAACAATAATATTCTTAGATATTGTCTAGGGTGGGTCATATAGTTAAGTAAAATACAGTGTGAAGCAAATGAGATACACTACTAAAAACTAGAAAAAAAAAGATCTGTAAATTATGTAGTTTGAATGTATCAAGGCATTATAAATCTTATACATATTTTTTAAAAGTAATAAGCTTATCCTTTTTCAAACGAAGCAATTCGAATTTCAAATTACACTACCAAATCAAATCTATCACATTTCAAACGTATTCTAGAATTCCAAACATATTTTTCTTTTATTTATTTTTTATCTAATTGCCAGATATTAAAATGACATCTATCACTGTCAATGTCACTTTGACAGGTTTAGTTGTCAAACCCCTAGAGTTTGGTAGTTCCATTTTATAATTTACATACCGACGGTTAAAAGGAAATAGGGTATAAGCGACAAAAAATGAAATTTTCAGGAGAGCCGTTTAAACTCGTCGGTCGTCGAAAGAATATACCAAAGCAAAAAGTTTTTTTTTGCTAGGGTATAAACGCCAAAAATGTCATCGTAGAGCCATAAGAGTAAGCGCATTCGAAACGGCGGAAAATTTTACGTAGGATAGCATAATAAACTAAGTTTTGACCAAAATGTCGCTTATACCCTATTTCCTTTTAACCGTCGATACGTTTATGGAAAAATAATTCAATCTAAAATGTAATTAGTTTCAAGTGGTTTCTCTAATTTATGCGTTAGTCGAGTTGATTGGGTTATTTCCTGAGGGACAGAAATTTTGTTTGTCCCAAAAACTAATATGTTAAATTGGTTAGTTAATAGTTACATACATACCGACATATTTAGGGTTATGTAACTAAGTTTGCTTTTAGTATATATTTTACGGTATGGTATAAGCCCGTAAACAAGCAGACTGATCACCTGATGGTATACAATCGCCGTCGCCCATGGACACCAGAGGCTTTACGATTGCGTTGCCGGCCTTTTGGGGATTTGGAATTTAAGGGTTATTGGGAAAGGGAACCCCCTTTCCCGGGCCTTCGGTAACCACACTCACACGACGAAATACAGCGCAAGTGTTGTTTCATGTCGGTTTTCTGTGAAACACTCCTGTGAAACCGGCCTATTGGTTGCGAAACAGCTCTCCCACACTTAAAAATCTAGTTTAAAAGGTTTTAGGTAACAGGTTTCTTTTTTTATATGTATAGTGTATGGATCACGCGAAAGCCAGTTAGATGACTGGTATAACTAAGTACGTTAGTTTTAAGAGTAGTACTTACTCTAATTGCTAGAAGTGCTTCTGGTACCAACAATTATAACAGCTGAGTAATTACTTAGAACAATTTTCTTAGATTATTATCAAGACCAATTAAAACAATTCGTACAAGATAGACAGACACGTAATATTTATTTAGACTAGTCATCATATACGTCTTTTATGATGTATGTTAACAGTACCCTTAGAAAACGAAACGAGAGCGCGTTCGGCATTTTTCGGCCGGCGCAAATGTACAAGTCAATCAGAGCGCCGAATACGCTCTCGTTTCGTTTTCGTTTAACGTAAAGCAAACTTGTACTAACACAAATCTAAATATCTAATCAAAATAAAAATAATAGTCTACATAGCTACTACAAGTCAACACAAAACTTAAACGGGGAAGGAATTCAAGAAAACATTATCTATTCACGTCCTATGTATGCACGTACCGTACATTCGTACATGCTGTTAGGTACTCGTACATCCTCGTAGAAGTGGCTGTGTAAACACTAAATACAATATACATTCGTGAACATTTCGACGTCCAAACGAAACCGTAGTTGCTCCACAATAGATGGAAACATTTCACACGAACGTAGCTTATTTGTAGCAGTCACTATATTGTGTGTTTGGTGTGTGCTTTAAAATAAATAGTCTCCCTGATCGATTTCGATTACAATCGCCTGTGTGTCTAATTAGACTAACCAGTGGACTAGTCTACGTAGTGACGTAGGAGATATTATAGTGCACAGGTGCACTCTCTGTTTCTTCACTCTTAGAACCAGATGGGACGGCAGACCGACCCGAATGGAGAGAGGTCAGGCGCAGGACCAACAGTTTCACGTGCTTTCCGAGACACGGGGGTGAGACACCGCCAAACTTCCCGATTCTGGACAATTTTTTTTTGGAATAGGCGAATGCCGTAAACGTGCATACGGATCACCTGATGGTAAGCCATCGCTGTCGCCCATGGGCACTTGAAACACCAGAGGCGATACAAGTGGGTTACAAGTGGTAGCGTAAGACTTGTTGGGGAATAGAGGATTGGGAAGATAGGAAAGGTGGTAATTGGGTCTCTGGTAACCTCACTCACATAACGAAACACAACGCAAGCGTTGTTTCACGTCGGTTTTCTGTGAGGTTCTGGTATCACTCTGGTCATCATGGCATCATTCATGGTTCTTCCACCATGAAAATGTAATACCATATAATACTGAATGACAATGACGTTGACATACGAAATGCCTTTTGAAAATTGTATGCAAAATATAATAAAGACAGAAGTGCATGTATAAAATTATTCTCTTATTTACTCTGCGGTGAATTTGCGGTTTTATTCAGAGCTGTTGCTTTATAAAATTGCGGTACTTTCAGGTCACCGATGTGTCAATATGATTATCATATTATTGTAAACTGTGTATAATGTGATGACATGGCATTGTATGGCTCGTGGGTCAAGTGGTTGCAAGTGTAACTGCTATACGAAGGATCTTTGGTTCGATTTTTCGAAGTGTGATTAATATTACTTGAATATTAAAGGTATTTTCTAAGTAGATCTTCTAAGTAGGCTTGACTTTTTTGCCTAGATTCTTGATTTGGTAAGTTCTTAATATTATTTTAAATTTTTATTTCAATTGTAAAAATTAAATTAAGCGTAATGTTATCTCGATGTTTATTTGTTTATAGTTTGTTGTTTAGATATTGTTTGTAGTTTATATTTTTGTCAAGTCCTTATATTATGTTTGATATAAAAATAACTCAAAACTGACAAAAAAACATAATCGGTTTTTACATTGTATTCTTTCTATAATAGCCAAAACTAAAAACAAAAAAACAACCTGGCTAAACGTTCCGAATTTCCCCAATTTTATTTACGGTCAACACTCATCCTTAATAGAAAAAGATGAGGCATAAATCCTTAAAATATGCGATACTCCTTTCACAATACCAATATTTTTGTTACATTCAACGATGCCACACATTATAATTACATATTCGTTTTAAGCAGTATGTAACTGCTTCAGGATTAGGCTATTCTTCGTAATTTTTATGGGGGGAAAACATCCAATGTCTTCTCCCGCCCTGGGCAAGGCGAAAGGGAGTGTCAGACTCTTACTACCTAAAAATCACCCCGTTCCTACTCCTGTTAACCTGTAAACTATAACTGAAATTGTACCTGACAACCATCTCGGTTGTGCACCCAGATATGCTACACCGATTTTTCACCAGTTATGTTATTAGTCCCTTATACTAGAGGCCATGTCTTTTGCCACACTATATTAATAATATTTATTTTAATTAATTACTGGTGGTCAGGTTATACTCAGGAATAAACATTATTTGGGCGAGGTGAGAGGGGGTGTCAGATTCTTACTGATTAAAAACCACCCCGTTCCTATTCCTGCTTGTCGAGCCGGAGTTCCGGTAAACCCGCTAGGTAGTCCGCAGCTCCGAATTAGGCATCAGCCCAGGGTAAGTCATAAGTCTGGCGTCACAAATTAGAGTTAAGACGAGAAATATCTTTGCTAAATTTTGATTCTACTTAATAGTGCAATGCATCGCAGTTCACTACAAGAAAAATAGACAGATAAATGGTACAATATATATGTTTGGAGAACATTCTACTCTTTTTAGACACCACACTCTAAGCGTGTAGAATAATAACTATATTAGTGGCCATTATAAAGGGCTATTGTTCCTTCCTTATTGTTCTATATTAAACTTCCTGTCCATTGTAATAGGGGCTATTATGTGGTAGCCTCTTAATTATTAGAACCAATATTGTATTATGGTAATCATTTGATTTGATGTGGATAAACCCGGGTGTTTTTTTTTTATGGAATAGTTCAAGCAGATAGATCATTTGATGATAAACAGTGGACAACCGTGACACTAGAAGAGTTACAAGTGTATTACCGGTCTTTTGGTGGGTTAAAGATTAGAGGGTTGAGTTTATCTTGTATTAATACATATTTAAATTTTAATTCACTGCCGTGTATACAATTTAACGAGTTACTGGAGCAACCTCAAAGCAGGAGTAGGGAAGGGGTAGTTGTTAGTCAGCAAGAGTCTGACATTCCCTCTCGACTCGCCCAAGGCAGAAGACGTAATTGGATGATATTACCCCCTAAAAATGATCTTTTACAATAAACCATACAGAAATATAGTCTTATTTCCGAAAAGAAAAACATATAAAATACGAGTACTAATGTGTATACCGCAAATAAAACTATCAAAACAGCGAACAACTAACAGAAAAGCACGAACAAAAACATTCACATGGACCGTAACACGTCGCGGCCAATGGAGCAACGGATTTACGCAAGAAGGTTTTATTAGGATCCGGATAAACGAACCGGGGGCGAATATTTTTATCGGTTCCCAGCGTAAGTCTGTTGATTTGCGTACTACCCAATATTGGAATTATTTAGTCCTGTTTTTCTATGACAAAGATTTATTAAGATTTAGGGAAGATGGGCTGGTCTTGGGATCAGGGTTTTGGTGCAGATAAATGGATAGACACAGATGGCTACTGCGAATTGATTTACATCGTTATTTGTGAGTTATCGAAGATTTTCTATAATAATAATCTTTCCATCTGACATGCTTCGGCACGAATGGGCTGGCTCGACTGAAGTGTTACCAAAGCCTCACCGAAAATCAACGTGAAGCAACGCGAACAAAAGTAGTGACACATCTACTCTGCTCATCCCAAACGGTAGATCTGACACTATAAGAGTTTCTGCTACTAAATTCCAAAATGAGGATACGTTTTTATCGGAGATATGATATGCTACGTTATTCTAGATGCGTTGGGCATCCACTAATCATATTCATTGGTACACATAGTTTAGCACTGGTGGAAATGGACACAGCGAAGCTATATGGAAAGATGCTTGATATGGATGCGTGCTATGGATGTGTGGTACAGATGACTTAGTACTTATACTCAAGCATCGCTCGCATCTTCCTCGCACAGCTACTTTGCGACAGCGCATCTTCATAGCACATCTTACTTACGCAGCTTAGTATCAGTGTGAAAACTATCACATAGTTTCACAGCTTAGCTATTACATCTTCGTAGCATAGTTACATATCACATCTCTGGTAGAAAAACACCCTAAGCCAGAGCTTATAGGTATGTACGCACACAACATTGTAAGTCAAAAGGCTTGCATACACCCAATAACGAAACTACTTCCAAAAAACTTTTATGACTATCGCAGATATATACAACACTTGGATAGTTAGAAAGTTGACGGCTGTCGGGAACTAGTGAACGGTAAAGTGCTGCCCCCACTCGAGAGAAACTCGTAAAACATGAAATATGACGTCATATTACAACGAAAGGATCAGGATGTACGAAATGAATGTTTTTACGTCACTAAAATGTTACGATGCAATTTTCATAAAGTGATTCAGTGGTTGATAGAATGGCAAGTAAAAGGGTCCTTTAAATTTTTGACCGTAATGATGGTGAAGTGATTTTTATGGCGTCGTTTTATAGTTCTAAAGGTTAAGAGACATGTATAAAATTTTGCGTAGTATTAGATGTCATGTAATGAATTTACGTTTAGATTGATTTAGATTTTTTGTCTTGGTGATACGTTATATACGGGAAGGTTGAAGGCACAAATGCGCGTGGCAGGTCACCGATGTCATGGGCGAATCAAATTAAAACTACACTCAATGATCCAATTTCCAATGCACGTGAAAGCCTGCAGCGCACGAGGTGTGGTGACGAATTGTAAAGCTTACCGCCACACCTTCATGACATGCCGAAGAAGATTTTTTTTTTATAATATGTTACCTTTGACATGTTGTACTACCGTATCATTGTTACGTTTTGCGTCAATTAACTAAGGAGTTGTTTAAATGATAAGCTTTTCTAGATTTGCTTGCCCCGTGTGCCTACCACTGGTTTGTCTCTGCATCACCCAAAGGTTTGGCCTATGTTTGCCTATGTCATAAAGCCCACCTTGTGGAAACATGTACCTATGTGCTTGAAGAGTTAAATAAATAAATAAACAATAATGGTATAAAGATATTTGAGTGAACCTTAATTTGAAAAAAAAAATCGATGTTGCATGAAATATTTAGGTACTTATTTTCAAGTTCTTTATAGAAATAAGTTGAACATACTTTGCGTCTGTATGTGTTCCGTACAAGTTAGGTTATAGAATAGTCTATTTTACGTCCACGAAGAATCTATTTGGAGTGAGGCCAGTCTGGCAACTTGAGATAAGCAATTGGTTAGCCCGAGTGTTCCAAGACAATTGCTTTCTTATATATTTTACAGAAATGAAATGGTTACAGTGAACCAATTTTCTAATATAAAAGACAAAGAGTTTCTGCGATGCGATGCGTGCAATGCGCAATTTTGAAATTTATTTTATTTTATGTTTAAGCTTCAATAAGTTCTTTTTATGGGGTTGTTTAATTTGAAGTATTTTTATTGGTATTTTTTACTTTATATGTAATTATGATTAAAATAAAAGTACCCTTAACCGACGAGCTTGTATGAAAAGACTGATTGATGACTGTTGATGAAGCGAAAGAGGTATGTAAGATTCGTTGCAATTGGCGTTCCATTGTCTGTGCCTATCCCCATGGGCGGTAGGCGTAAGGTTGTGTATGTAATTATGATTGCAAATAATATGCACTCTATTTTATCAATAAATTCAGTGTTATTCTTCACAATAGGAACACCCATTGTGACATTACTTGCACTAACCTAACACCCATGTTTAACCGGTGATTTTATTAAACACTAGCTTCTGTCAGCGCCGTTCCCGTGAGATAAAAAGTATATATTACCACACAGGTCAGTTCATACCCTGTCTGTATACTAAAATCCGGTCAGTAGTTTCTGTGTAATTGACGGACAAACATCCAAGCATAAAAAAACTAACTTTCACATTTATCTATATTACTTAATATTATAAAGCTGAAGAGTTTGTTTGTTAGTTTGATTGAACGCGCTAATATCCAGAATTACCGATCCGATTTCAATCATTCTTTTTGTGTTGTATAGTGCATTTATTGAGGAAGTCTATAGGCTATAACACATTACACTATGACCACTAGGCGCCATGCAGAGCGGATGAAACCGCGCGGAAGTAGCTAGTGTTACATTGTATGTGTAGTGGGCATCTTTGCCTAACCCTTCAGGGCTAACAACTCGTGATGTAATGTTTGTCCGTCTGTGTTATCTCATTAGTTCCATCCGAGTAACTATGTGTGATTTACATTTGATTATTAGGTCACTTTGTTAGTGGGATGCCATAGATTATTATCAATTCCGCAAATCAATTTGCAATTCCATCTGGATTCACTCGAAATGTTTGGTAATTGGGGGATGCCCTAATTGTGTGTATCTGTTGTTTCTGTCAAATGGTGTTGTTCTGTAATTGAGTAGGTTGTTGGCGTGACGTCATTTAATTTTGTGGTGTGCGTTTGTGGTTATTGTAATTAGTTAGCTATCCATCACACTGATATTATAAATTTGAAAGCTTGGATGTTTGGACGTCATGCCTTTTATCCCTGAAGAGGTAGACAGAGGTACACCTTACGGCATTTAATGCCACTGTACAATGTACACCCACTTTTCACCATTTGTGTCAAGGTCCCATGTAATAGGAGCTGAGCCTATTGCCATACACTTGGTACAATTCTAGACTCCGTGCTGCTAATGAGAAATTTTCAGAATGCCGAAAAAAGCCTTAGTACTTTGCCCGACCCGGAAATCGAACCCAAGACCCCTTGTCCGACAGTTACACTTGCGACCACTCGACCAACGAGGCAATCTAAAACAAAATATTAATCAAAAATACCTCTAAAGAACGTATCACTGAAACCAGGCTAAAACTACATTGATTTAACGAGACCTAAACCATTATAGGCTGTGTACACACGACGGTACAAAAAACAAGAATAATATCGCAAACAAACAGAGGGGACAAAGCTGTGTCGCTTTTGGGGGCACCAATAAAGGTTTATCACAATTTTGTTTTAGAATATTCAGGTAGAATAAAAATGGGTGAGGGTCACACCGAAGTGAAATTTTTGAGGCTTTTCTGCTTATGTGAATGGTTTGATATAAAAGTCATTGTTTATTTTCTTGTAGTGTATGTTTTTTTAATTAAACAGGTTATATAGCTAGTGTAATGGAGTGCAAGACTATCACCGATTAAAGTTAACGTATGGGTCATAATTACTTCAGATTATTACAAAATTAGATTAGATTAGAAGTCCAATACTCTGAGCTGTCATACAGGAAGGATTAAAAACCAAAGTTAATTAGCAGTAACTTATGGACATTGGAACTATAAAGCAACGAATATGGCTATATTTATAGTACTTGTTTCACGCAAGGAAAATCATTCAATGACTTCTCACGCCTTGGGTGTAGCAAGAGGGAGTGTCTTACTCTTACTGATAAAAAAACACCCCGATCCTACTTCTGCTTTTCGAACCAGAGTCCCAGCATCCTGTTAGATTTTCCGCAGCTCCGTATTAGGCATCAGCCAACAGGGCCCCATCTGTGGTGGTTGGATGGCTCTTTGACGCGAAAAAGGATATTATAGTAATATTTTTTTTAAGTTTACATTTATATATCTTCTGTTCTTAATTATCATTCGATTATTTTTTATGTTACATTACATTTCTATACAACGGGCAGTTGTCTGGCAAACCCCTATTGTTCTTTGGGTACAATTCACAAACAGGGCCTGACAAAAAGGGCACCGATTTGATGGAAAAACTCTCTGCAATAAGAAGATGAGAGCGGTCTCCTGAGACAGTACCTTCGAGTCGGTTGGCAGTGATAGCGAATGTTCTTTTATTGGTTCTTAAGACTCAAAACTATTGAAGTATTATTACTAGGTTAAATTTTAGGTATATTGATATACTATACTGTTATATAATCAAGTTCAAATAATGATGAAAACAGTTTTAAATGTCCACCTTTTTTAACTAACTTCAAAAACAGAGGTTCTCAGTTTGCCCTGTATGTATGTTTGTACGCGATTATCTCGAGTTTTACTAAACTAATTTCGATGCGGTTTTCAGCATAGTATTTTTCAGACTTAGGAGAAAGTAGGAATATAACCTGACCTAAAAAAATGGAGGCGGTAAAGTAAATAGAAGGCGGATTCTTTTTAAAAACAGTTTTATTGAGAGAGTATTGAGATTATAGTTCACAATTTCTGTTCTCCACAATCACAGAACAAACAACTGACCTTATCGCCAACTTTCATCGCAGCCGCTATAACAGGCGCCACGTCCCAAACCCACCTTGATTCCTGCGGTACCCGGGCGAGCATTCACTGGCCCCTAAATAGGCACAGATACACAGGGAACCCCATTTTTAGGGTTCCTTATTGTCTTTACATTCACCGTATGCTACGAGAATGTTCGAGATTTTACATCTTTTCCGTTTTTATCTGCTGTTTGTGGTGGAACATTTTCCAAGGCATTTTATTAAAATCTCTTATGTTGATATTGCCTTGTTTTTGTAGCATTTGGGAATGTCGTTTGTGTGTACAAAGATTTTTATAATTTTATGAGAATTCATTAATTATTATGTTATCGGCTTACTCACGTTATGTTTCGACGAGGAAGTCGACTAGTTTCAAGCCATGCTAGATGCTCATATTCATGAGCAGCATTCCGCGACACACGACGCGGCGATTGTCGCGCTGCTACTGAGGAGAATTCCCCGAAATTTGTTAGCTGTTTAATGGGTGTCTTAGATGATTGATGCAACGTCACACCTTTTATCCCCGAAGGGGTTACATGAGATGGACATTACGGCCCGCAATGTACATCTACTTTTCCACTCACACTTGTTTTACAACACAAATGGTGGATCTGTCTGATCTGTCTCATCTGTCCCCTTCGGGGATAAAAAGCGTGACGATATATGACGATACATGTAAAAAAAAAACAATGTACGACGTTATGATTTCTTGACTGCTAAATAATAATCTTCGAGTCGACTTCAAATGAAAATGAGACGGAATAAAAAACTAAATTTCATAATCCATAATCCAAAATCCGTTTACAAATTCAAAATTCAATTTTGAAACGATCTCATTGCGTACAGACCGCAAGGGAAACATCATTTAGTTAGAATGGACTAATTACACCGCGTGTATATCATTTTCTGGCTAAAACATAGTGGATTTAGGTTGATTATTATTAATAACTTGCAGATTGGATGTTGGTGGGTCGAGTTGCTGGGAAATGGGGAACGGTGTCCTGTCCGTGTTATAGTATTATGTTACGTGCTTTGATGTGTTAACGGAGTTTGTTAGGGAGTTTTATAACGGGGAGCAAGAGTAGCTCGTCGCCCGACCAGAAGACTACACCCGTACGTGCGTTGCATCGCGTTCCACGGACGTCTCAAAGAGCCATCAGACGACCACAGATAGAGCTGAACAGGACTGATACCCAACACAGAGCTGCGCACTACCTAGCGGGTTCACCGGGGCTTCGACTTGAAGAGAAGGAGTAGGAACGGGTTGGTTTTTAATCAGTAGGTAACAGTCTGATACTCTCTCTGGCCTCGACCAAGGCCAGAGAAGTTATTCGATTATTTTCCCCCGTTTAAACAATCCCATTCGATCACCCAATCCATAGACTAATCCCGATTGAATACTAAAAAGGTTCATTTATATTCCACAAATTAAAAACAATGCGAGATTATGCTAGGACGAATATTCACTAATTAATCCATCACTAGAAATACCAATTTCATTAAGATTTAGCCTCGTAAAATCTGCAAAACACTCGTTTCTTAATTATCATAAAACAGTCCTAAAACTTTAAGTCCTGTGAACATCAGGATAATGAAAAAGCTATACTAAATGAAATCTGTCATCAATTCGTTGATGAATTTAGGAGATTTACTTATTTCCAGCCTACTAAAGAAAAAGGTTTTTTAAATAAAATAAAGGATTCAGCTGAAAACGTTTTGGCAATCATTGGTTCGTTTTCTTTCTAATCTACGTTGATTAAAAATCTATTGATAGCTTTGAAATGATCCATCTACAATTTATTGTATAAATTTGTGTCGCTTTACTTTAACCGAATAATATACCCCAATCACTTTGTTTACACAACATTTAAGAATTAACTTTTTTTCAACTTTACTAAGTGGTAACTGGCTGCCATGGAACGTATAGCGGGGTATCCCAGCAATCCGTTAAATCTTCGCCAACGGTCGGAGTTTCTCTCGCGACGGCTAGAGTCTGATTTTAATAAAATCGGAGAAAACATGACCGATTTTGGCTCTAACGTGAGAACCTTTAGTTTAAGGTTTATTACGTTTAAAGTAATGAAAACGAGAGCGCGTTCGACGCTCTGATTGGCCAGCTCGAATAAATCAACCAATGAGAATTCCTACGCGAATTCTTACTAAGAGTACAGTATGTGCTAGAGACGATTTATGTTACTGTGTTTACTTAACATTCAAAACAAATTATTTAACAATTTCCTCAAATTGCAGATACTTCAGGAAAATCCGTATCTCGTGCCACTTCAGAAAGCAACTCAACACTTTTCTATTGAATGCCAGTTAACAAATTCCTAATTGTTCATTGATAAAGTTTCAACAAGGTGAACAGTGTCTGTTCTGAGAAAAACGTTTAAATATTTTTTCTTCTAATATTTCTTCTGTTTCAAATGTACAATTGAGATATACATTTCAAATATTTAAACAAATAAAATAATTAAAATAATAGAATTTTAGACGGTATAAGCCTTCTTCATCTTTAAAAAAATATGACGAGTTTGAGATAGCAGTTTTAGGGTTCAGATTCACCAGAAAGCGCTGAGTAGTACCATAGTTTACATTTTCTTGGAAATGGTACGGACTGTAAAAAAATTAATAATAAAAATATATGCCAAGCGTGGACGTAAGTTATTTTAACACCCTCTCTTGTAGAAGACGTCCATAGTCCGACAGGGAAGGAATTAACGGCTTTTTATTGTATTTATGCACTTGATATACTATTAAAGAGTTGACACGTCTTATTGGTACCTTCCAAATCACCTTAAAATGATCCTAAGGGTTTTTCTCCCCTCTTTATTTACAAGTTAGACAAAACCTTGCAGTTTGAGTTTCTTGCTAGTAGTACCACAGTCCCATTTGATACCTTCCATTGTTACACTGGAACTTAACAATAGACGTGTAATACGATTTGTGTGGAGTATTTGTCTTTCAGTAGGTGTTCGATTAATTCGGATTGAGTTCGCTATTTGCACTGTGATTGTCATTGAAAAGATAGTTTGACTTCGAAAGTTTTCTTAAATTGTTTTTTGGTGTTAAATTGATTGACTGATATATTTTTTTAATATTAAATACTATCCTTTTCTACTGAACTTTGATTCATTGTATTACAGTATTGTTATCTTATATGACAAAATAAAAAATACGTGCCTAATATTTTTTTTTATTACCTAACTGATGTACTAAATAGATTTTTATATTTGCATACCCCGTCTGTGATATAAAAAATGGATTTGAATTAGCCATCGTCGATGATAAAGGTTTAATTTTCTTTTCTGACTTTCTGATCGATATTAGTAAACAATCCCAAAACATACTAAGCAGTAAAAAATCTATAATTCCTTAATGACACAATTCTAGTAACGTACCAATCCTTAAAAAAACAAATCAAGCCAAAACGCCTCCGCAATTCGTTGAGAGAAAACAAAACAAAACAAAGAAAAGAGAAAGAAATCCTTATCGAATTCAGCAATATTGTGTAATTAAGGCTAAGTGGCTGTTGTAAGTGTTAGTATTAATTAAATACTTGTTAAAGAACTGCCGATTGGCCGACGTTGGGGGTCTCCTAAGCATTATCGTTAGCTGAATGGGTTTTTGCGCTAATTTCGTCTTTTAACACGTAATATTATAATTGTGTTCTTTTGTCTAGTTGTTATGCAATGGGTGTCAAATCGATTAAAGCATTCATTGGTATCGATATCGATGTTTTGTAATGGTAATTAGTTAATTAGAACAACACAAACGTCCTGTTTGTAATACTTTGCCCGAACCGAGAATCGAACTCGTGACCCCTTGCCCAGCAGTCGCACTTGAAATATTGCAAAATTAAAATGAAATGGAGAAACTGGTTTTATACTTGATACGATCGTTTTTGTTAAACTGAATACAAGAAAATGTTATACTAAAAGGTATATTAATATGTAAACGTAGATCTAAAATTAGAAATGAATTTGTTTTTCTTTTAAAAATCTCTTTCTAATTAAAATAGTGAAATATAAAACTATATAATTTAATTAGGTATAGAGAAGCTATAATTAGTGCTGGCAATAAAAATATTTCAATGGCTTCCAGGGTTGAACTGAATTATACTTTACTTAGTATTAAAAACGTTTTCTAGGCGGCTTGGTAGGAGTCTAATTTTCCTAACTAAATTAGGGCTTGCAATGAGTCCTAACTCAACAAAATGGCAGTATTTTTTTCATTAAATCTTTAGAATTATATATTAACTCTTTGTACTCTACTTTCTGATGGCTTAAGGTACACCCTTAAGCCGTTAACTGCCATTCTTGTTCAAGGCAAATCCTCCACTAACGTAGTTCACCTACGTGATAGTTAACGTGTTAATTAGGTAAACAATTTTAGATATAAAATCTCCAGATCGATTTTAATCATGGCGGCCAGTCTGTCTAACTAGACTAGCCCACTACATAGGAGATATTATATTATCTTATTATGTTTGCGTGCGTTTACATGTACACAAGTGTGTACTATTTTTTATTGTACAAAATTTAAAACATGAAATATTGAGGCCTTAGTACGAGTTTGCTTTGCACTCTGATTAGTTGGTTTATTGCAGCCGGTCATTCACTACATCGATTGCGGTCTTATTTCAGTCTTGTTCAACGTAAAAAAAACTCGTACTGAACACTCTGTAGGTTTTACTGCAAAAAGCAATATAACAATATAAAAACGAATATAACGTAGAACAAAAAGAAAAATCTAACAAAATACCAAAAAACATAATATAAAATATTAATTGGTGCAGGTTTAAACAGCAATTACTTTTAAGACAAAGCACCTAACAAGAAGAAAAAGTAGTTTTTTACTTGAAATTTTACGATTTAAAAATAAAAATGAAAAATTTAATTAAATTTTAAGCAAAGTACTAACTTAGCTTCAAAGAATATGCTTTCTTTTTTAATTAAAATATAAAACAACTTCACCGCGTTTTAAAAGTAGCTAGGTTGAGTGACGTTTATTTTTAGTCAGGTTTATAATTTTGGCTAGAAATATTAGAAAATCTGGTATAAGTATAGTAGATTTTAAGAGGACTCATTCGAAATTTTGTGGTATTTTACAATACCTAGTCAATATGAATATTTTTGCCTTTCTTTTTTTTATAGGGGGTAAATCTTCCAAAGGCTTTTCCTGCTTATATCCTGGTGAGGCGAGAAGGATTGTTAGACTCTTACTGAATAAAAACCTTCTTAAAAGTTCTTATTTCTGCTCTTCGGACCGGAGCCTCTGTAACCCGCTAGATAGTACGCAGCTCCAGTACTTACATGTAGTCGTAGCTTTACACCTTGTTATTGAATAAAGGAAAAACAAGTAGACTTATCACTTGATGCTAAGTGATCAGTGGAAGATCAGGGCCGCTCATGGGCACTCGCAACTTTGGAAGATTTACAGGGTGTCTTGCCGTTCTTCTCAAGTGCGTAATCAGCCCTAATACTTACTTTAAAAAATAAGCCTAACTTCAGGTAACATCAGGCATCCCTATTAAGCTAAATAGCTCGTCTCATTCACCAACCATTTAAAATTTCATATTTATACCTTTTTTATTTTCATCACTATTAAAATCCTCTGGGTTTGTTTAGTTTTTCAGATGGTTGAATACGGAAGCGTGTTTACTTCGTCGGTTTATGAGCCCGTTTGAATCACTGGCTTGAATAATACTTGAGGTATTCCGTGCCTCACCTTTGAGTTTTATAGTCGGGTTTTAGTTAATGGAATTTGAATCTCATTTATGTTAACGCACATACTAAAATAAAAATTGTGAAGAAGAATTTAGTAGTGAAAACATCAAAATATATATTTTTTTACTGTATGAATGATTGCTCGGATTCTGATTCTTGTTTTAAATAACGTTAAATTCAATGAATATACTGAAAAATCTTAGAACCTATATAACTAATTTAAAAGTGGATATAATATTATAAGTAGTTAAATAATAAAAATGTTGGAAATTATACACACATCATCTCTGAATATACTTGACAGACTGACGAACTATTTATTAATTTATTTATCGACGTTTCAAAATTACATATTTATGGTTAAAGTGGAAAAAAATACTTTAACTTCGACTTTCTATTTTCACAAACAAAAATCAATCTCGAACAAAATGAAATGTAAAATATTTATCGCGAAAACTTCACGAAACAACGCTCTGTCGAGACATTTTGAAACTTTCCACTGTTTTACTGGAAAAAGCAGAAAATTTATGAAAAAGTCGCGAAAGTCGTAAAAAGCCAAGACGTGTTAGTCCAGCCATAAAGAACGCGTAAATTTTTGCGTCGCTGCGTAATTTCTTTGAACTATGTACACAGTTAGGTATAGGGTCGAGGTTGGGCCAATTTTAAATGTTACACGTTTTTAGGTCAGCGAAGTTTGTAGGTATGTTATCACGGAGCTGCGGACTGCCTAGCGGGTTTACCGGGGCTCCGGCTCGACAAGCAGGAGTAGAAACAGGGTGGATTTTAGTCAGTAAGAGTCTGACACTCCCTCTCGCCTTGCACTGGCGAGAGAAGTCATTGGATGATTTTCTCCCCTCAAAAAAAGGTATGTTGTCAAAGACATGGCCAAATCATTTTATTCCAATTAAACCATAAAAAAGTACTTTTGAAATGTCAACAAATAAATAAATAAATAATAGTCTGTCAGTCTGTCCGTCAGTGAAGCTAGGTGCGAGGTGTTGAGATACGACTTCACCTTAAAGAACTCCGATGACTGCAATTCATATTAAACTGGATATCCTCGCTTGTGATAAATTTGATTACTGCTGCCTAAAGTAACGTTGCCAAAATATATGAATACACTGTCTATTCTGTTTACATTTCTTATTTATTTACTATGACAAAAGTCAATGTCAACTGTCAATGTTCTTAGTTTAGTACCTTTATTAAATAATAGATGACACTGTGCCGTGACGTCATTTTCTACATGGCGATGTTAAGAGTCTCCGTCAATATATGACCTGAGCAGTGTTGTATGCAATAAATTGTCTTACTCTGGACACGATTGTTTTATTTCTCACGAGATATTTTTGGGACGTGAACAAGTGGTCCTTCGGAGCCGGGTGAAGGACTGGTGTGCATCGTCTTTCTGTGGTCGTAGGGTTGCATGGTCAACCTGCCGCGAGTGCCGCGAGTGTAACGTCAGCGCGGGCAGCATCGGCGGATCGTATAAGTTTGGCGCTTACGCGTATATGTACAAGTGGTACACAGCGGTCGGCGGTGGTTCCTGTTGGCGTGCGCGGCAACTGCGGTGCGGGGGAGGAGTACCCCGCATATCATTGCGACGAGCTACGTAAAAGTGAGTGACAGTGAAGTGATGTGATACGAGGACAAACTGTGAGTATGTACTTTATAATATCAAAGTGACTAAATTAATACATTGAAACTTAACCATAACAGGCAAATTTAGACCTTGTTAACTTAGAAAATTTTACTTAACAATTTGGACTTAGAATAATTTCGATAAAAAGTGAACTACGGGGAACCTATGCCCGATTTTGCAGCGAAGTGTAATAAGTTCAAAGACTTGTGATTTTTTACGTGTTGACTACGGACTTAGCATAACTTTCCAGAACAGTTTGTGTAAAGTACTTTAATTATTTATATCAACATGGAATTGAGTAATTTACAATTTAATCTAGAGTCTACTATCAGTAAAGCAAGGTCTAATTTTAAGAAATCACCTAAGGAGCGACTAACCAGTTCTTATATAGAAACTAGACTAGAAAATTTAGAAGCTAACTGGTCAGCCTTTTTTGAAACTCATAGGAAAATTGTGTCATCTGTTAAGTCTATTGATTACGAAAAATCTGAATATAACATAAAAAACACTTATGAGACTACGGAAGAATTATTTACTGAGTATAAAACAGAGTTGAAGGAAGCATTGAAAAAAATTGTTTGTTCGGATAGTTCAGCTAAATTGCTTGAATCTTCTGCGAAAGGTTCTAAAGAGATATCTTCTGTGAAATTGCCTAAGATTGAATTGCCTATGTTTACTGGAAGTTATTCTGAATGGATTAGTTTTAGAGATTTATTTAAATCCTTAATACACGATAATAGTGCACTTGACGACGTTCAAAAATTGCACTATTTGAAATCACATTTGTCTGGAGAGGCTGAAGGTCTTTTACGACACATCCCTATAACTAGTAGTAATTATGCAACCTGTTGGAGTAAATTAGAGAATCGCTATAACAATAAAAAATATTTAGCTAATTGTATAATTAAACGTTTTATGAGTCAAAAAAATATTGTAACAGAATCTTCTAGTGCTATTAAGGAATTATTAGATACTTCTAATGAATGTTTACATGCTTTGGAAAATTTAGGCATAATGGTTGAGCAATGGGATGTTATAGTTATTTACGTATTGAGTTTAAAACTAGATACTGAGTCACGTAAACAATGGGAAATGAAAATTAGTGATTGTTCAGACGAATTGCCTACAATGAATCAGTTCAAATCTTTCCTTGAACAAAGATTTCGGTCTTTGGAATTTTTAGATAACAAAGGTCAAGGTCGTCAGTTCAATCGTAATGTTCCAGTCAAATCACTTCATGTATCGACTATATTGTGTATATTTTGTCAGGATAACCACAAGCTTGCTAATTGTAAAAAGTTCGCCGGTCTCGATATTGATAAGCGTCGTAATTTTGTCCAAACAAACGGTTTATGTTATAATTGTCTAGGGGCAAATCACTCAGTATATGCATGCCGCCAGTCCACTAGATGTCATATATGTAAAAAGAAGCATCATAGTCTTCTTCATCTCAGAAATGTCTCCAAATCAGGTGGTGATAGTAACAAACCTGATCAAGTTGCAGAAAGCAGTGTGTCTGCTGTTGCCACTTCAAACCAGAGTAATTCCACTAATATTGTAAGTTGTTTTGCTAATAGTCATAGCCAAATATTATTGGCTACTGCGCTGATTGCAGCGGAATCAAAGAGCGGTACTGCTATAGTATTAAGATCTCTGTTAGACCAGGGATCTCAGGCTTCCTTTGTGACGGAGTCCACAGTCCAGCTCTTAGGTCTCAAAAGAATACCAACTAAGGGTTCAATTTCAGGTATAGGTTGTGATCAAGACCAATCAACAATTTCATTAAATTCGATGGTTCTCATTAAGGTAAAATCACGCGTTGACCCTAGTTTTATTATTACGGTTAAAGCTTATGTTTTAAAGAAATTGACGACTATTTTACCGGAAAGGAAAGTTATGGCAAACGTTTTGACTACAATCTCGTCTTTGACTTTAGCAGATCCTTCGTTCGATACTCCGAACAAGATTGATTTGCTTTTAGGTGCTGAAGTTTATGGCCAGATTTTGTTAGAAGGTTTAATCAGAGGTTCACCTGGTCAACTCATCGCACAAAATACAAGACTAGGATGGATCTTGTCTGGTCAAGTAGGTGAAATCAATCAAAGCGAGACATGCCACAATACAGTCGTCACATTGCATTCTACTCTCACAGATGAGAATACACTCCTCAAACAATTCTGGGAACTAGAAGCCGAACCCAAAGACGTTAACGACAAGTTCTACTTGACCCCAGAAGAACAAAGGTGTGAAGAGATATTTAAGGGCACGACCAAACGAGATGAATCTGGTCGCTATATTGTGCATATGCCCTTCAGGTCAAGCGATCCTGCTTGTAAATATGGTGGATCAAAAGACATTGCTCTTAAACGCTTTTTAACCTTAGAAAAGCGATTCCTAAGGAATCCAGAGTTCAAGGCTCAGTATTCAGCTGTTATCAATGAATATATAGCTCTTAATCATATGGATATAGTACAAGATAGGGATAAAGAAGGTTGTGTGTACCTACCTCATCATGCCGTCATCCGTAATGAAAGAAGTACAACAAAAGTGCGCATCGTGTTTGATGCATCATGTGTAGGTAGCAACGGGGTATCTCTTAATCACGATTTAATGGTGGGTCCTCCTCTACAACCTGAACTTCGTCATATTATCATGCGGTGGCGTTGTGAACCTATCTGTCTGGTCGCGGACATCGTCAAGATGTATCGACAGATTAGGGTGTGCAATGATCACACAGATTTTCAGCGCATATTGTGGCGTGAGAATCCAGATGACGAAATTCAGGTGTTACGTCATTTGCGAGTAACGTTCGGAACATCATCGGCTCCTTACCTGGCGGTAAGATCATTGCAGCAGTTAGCTCAGGACGAAGGCGCTGAATTTCCTTTAGCAAAGAACCGCGTTCTTTCAGACTTCTACATGGATGACCTTATGACGGGCTGTCAAACCATAGAAGAAGGTGTAGAGATATACAAGCAGATATCGGAGCTACTTAAACGTGGAGGGTTTCCGCTCCAAAAGTGGGCTAGTAATAACAAAGAATTATTGAGATTAATTGAAGACGGTCAACAAATACCACAAACACAAGGGAACATGGAACTAAAAACGGATGCAATTTCAAAAATATTAGGTTTAACTTGGGACAAAGACAATGACGAGTTCGTTTATACTATTCAGCTTAATGAGCTAGATTTGCCAGTTACGAAGCGTAAGGTTATTTCGGACATAGCGCGACTATTCGATCCCCTCGGATGGTTAGCACCGATAATCATCACTGCGAAGGTGTTCATTCAACGAATATGGATGACTGGGATCGAATGGGACGCAGAACTACCTGCACCATTGCTAAAAGAGTGGCTTGACTTTCGGAAGAACCTTTGTAACCTTGTTAAGTTTCGTCTGCCTCGTTGGATCAACTCTAGCAAAGAGAACAGGGTTCTAGAATTGCATGGCTTTTCAGACGCATCCAATGTAGCATACGCCGCGGTGGTATACGTTCGCATCATTGATAGAGAAGGACAAATTCATACAACCTTGGTGACTTCAAAAACCAAGGTTGCTCCTGTTAAGCAGGTATCAATCCCTCGTTTAGAGCTCTGTGGAGCTGTCTTACTAGCAAAACTTCTTCAAGAAGTCGCTTCAACTCTAGAAGTTCCCAAACAGCACTTATATGCGTGGACAGACTCCTCCGTCGTATTGGCGTGGTTAAGCAGCCACCCTAGTCGGTGGAAAACGTTCATCGCGAATCGTGTTTCTGAAATACTTACCATTATGGATAGAAGTCAGTGGTCACATGTGTCGTCGTCGGAAAATCCAGCAGATTGCGCATCTCGGGGAGTTAGCCCTTCTGAATGTAACGACCTGCAACTCTGGAAAAGAGGTCCGGTATGGTTACAGAATGAAAAAATAGACTATAATAGAGGAAATATACAAGAAACTACGTTAGAAGAAAGAAAGATAAAAAGAAAATGTCATGCAACTGCAGTAGAATTTGATGACAGTCTATTAACTAGATTTTCTAAGTTCAGTAGGTTAATAAGAGTAATAGCTTATTGTAGAAGGTTTCTACGAATGAAAGAATCAGAACGTAATAAAATTAAAATAACTACTTGGCTAACTACAAAGGAATTAAATGAAGCTGTACTTACCTGTCCGTCCCGGTCAGTTTTAGGACCCGGGTACGTCCTAAAACTGCGACCAGCCACCGAGGAATGGGCAGCAGCATTCTCAAAATTTATCGGTGACCTAACTGCGATCCCCAAGCCGCCTGCCAAGCGTGGGGATTATGGCAACCCCCCCCCTTTCACTATGAGCGACAACAAAATTACACGGCCCCCAGTCCCCGGCAGCTCCGCTATTCCTGATCTAGGTAGCGGATCAGGTAACGGCGGAGCAGGGGGTGCTAAGAATCCCCGGCAGAGAAAGCGCTACCACCCCCGACGAACTTTGGCCCTGGCAACGCACAACATCCGCACACTGCGGACTGATGAGAAGATTGTCGAGCTGGAGGAAGAATTGAGCAAAATGCGGTGGGACATCTTGGGACTATCTGAAATCCGAAGAGAGGGTCAGGATACGATAATCCTAGATTCCGGCAACTTGCTCTTCTTCCGGGAAGGAGACCGTAAATCCCAGGGTGGTGTCGGATTTCTCGTCCGCAAGTCTCTCGTCAACAACGTGTGTGAGGTCGACAGTGTGTCGAACAGGGTAGCGTACCTTATACTCAGAATATCTAACCGGTATTCGCTGAAGGTCATACAGGTATATGCGCCGACCTCGACACATTGTGACGACGAAGTAGAGGCTCTGTATGAGGAAATTTCAAAAGCCATACACTCCTCCGAAACACACTTCACCGTTGTGATGGGGGATTTCAATGCAAAGGTGGGCACACGGAATAGCGATGAGTTGAGAATAGGGCCATTTGGATATGGGCAGCGAAACCATCGGGGCCAGCGGCTGGTCGACTTTATGGAGAGGGAGAGACTCTATTTGATGAACTCCTTCTTCCAGAAGCGACCGGCCAAGAAGTGGACATGGATAAGCCCTGATGGTTCTACCAAAAATGAGATCGACTTCATCATGGCGACCGAAAGACGTATATTCAGTGATGTCTCTGTGATAGCGAAGGTGAAAACCGGTAGCGATCACCGTATTGTCAGGGGCACACTGAACATCAATGTAAAACTAGAGCGGTCACGCCTGGTGAAGTCCACGCTCCGCCCTGGACGTGCCCAGATCCAAAACCCCGAGCAGTTCCAACTCCAACTGCAAAATCGCTTCCAGTGTCTAGCTGATTGTGGAAACGTGGACGAGATAAATAATGGGTTGGTGGAAACTGTCCGAGCAGTGGGGTCAGACTTCTTCAAGACCCCCGCCGAAACAGGCCCCAAAAGCTCTCCGACGGAACCTTAAAACTTCTTAAGGATCGTAGCGAGATGAGGCTGCAGTCTTCAGACGATATGTCTGAATACGGCAAGCTCAATAGACGAATCTCGAAATACATGCGACGTGACCTGCGGGCCTATAACGCCGCAAGAGTCAGAGACTTAATTGAGCGAAACAAGGGCTCAAAAGTCTTCGCAAAGAATTCGTCTGTTGGGCAAAGCCAAATGACGAGGCTGAAGACCGAGGATGGCAGCGTCATCTCGTCGAAGTCCGAGATCCTCGGAGAGCTCGAGAGGTTTTACGGACAGTTATACACCTCAACACGGCAACCCATCGTCGGTACAGCTCGGGACCCAAGAGCTAAACTGACGCGGCACTACACTGAGGATATCCCAGACATCAGCCTGTACGAGATTAGGATGGCTCTCAAACAGCTTAAAAACAACAAGGCGCCGGGCGATGACGGAATCACGTCGGAACTTCTGCAAGCGGGTGGAAAACCGATACTTTTAGTCCTCCAGAAGCTATTCAATTCCGTCATACTCGAGGGAACCACGCCGGTAGCATGGCAACGGAGTGTGGTGGTTCTGTTCTTTAAAAAAGGCGACAACTGTCTGCTAAAGAACTACAGACCTATCTCACTTCTGAGCCATGTGTATAAGCTGTTTTCGAGGGTCATCACGAACCGTCTCGAACGCAGGCTTGATGACTTCCAGCCTCCCGAACAAGCCGGATTCCGAAAAGGTTTCAGTACCATAGACCACATTCATACGCTGCGGCAGATTATACAGAAGACCGAGGAGTATAACTTGCCACTATGCTTGGCGTTTGTGGACTATGAGAAAGCCTTCGATTCAATCGAAACCTGGGCGGTGCTGCAGTCTCTCCAGCGGTGCCACATCGACTATAGATACATCGAGGTTTTGAAGTGTTTGTATAACAACGCCACCATGCGCATCCGACTCCAGGAAGAGACTACGAGGCCAATCCAGTTGCGGAAGGGCGTGAGACAGGGAGACGTTATATCTCCGAAACTGTTCACGAACGCACTGGAGGACGTTTTTAAGCTCTTGGACTGGAGCGGACGCGGCATCAACATTAATGGCGAATACATCACTCATCTCCGTTTCGCCGATGACATAGTCGTAATGGCAGAGTCGCTGGAAGAGCTGAACACCATGCTCAGCGACCTCAATACCGTTTCCCAACAGGTGGGCCTTAAAATGAACATGGACAAGACGAAAATCATGTCAAATGTCCATGTTGCACCTATACCGGTTGTCGTTGGGAACGATATACTCGAAGTTGTAGACCACTACACATACCTGGGTCAGATCATCCAGCTAGGTAGGTCCAACTTCGAGAAAGAGGTCGCTCGAAGAATCCAACTCGGATGGGCAGCATTTGGGAAGTTGCATGAAGTCTTCTCGTCAAAAATCCCGCAGTGTCTGAAGACCAGGATGTACAACCAGTGTGTGTTGCCAGTGATGACGTACGGTACCGAGACATGGTCCCTAACTGCTGGCCTTTTAGAAAGGCTCAGAGTCGCCCAGCGCGCGATGGAGAGAGCTATGCTCGGAGTATCTTTGCGCGACAAAATCCGAAATATGGAAATTCGCCAAAGAACAAGAGTTACAGACATAGCTCTCAAAATATGCAGGCTGAAGTGGCAATGGGCAGGCCACGTCGCTCGGAGGACTGATGGCCGCTGGGCCAGGAAGGTGACTGAGTGGCGACCGCGGACCGGAAGACGCAGCGTGGGCAGACCTCCCACTAGGTGGACCGACGACATCGTCAGAGTGGCGGGGAGCCAGTGGATGCAGGTGGCGGCTTGTCGTTCTACGTGGAGGACCAAGGGGGAGGCCTTTGTTCAGCAGTGGACGTCTCTCGGCTGATGATGATGATGATGATGATGTACTTACCTGTATCAAACTCTGTCAACTCCAGTCCTTTAGTGATGAAATAGAATCTGTGAAAAAGAACCGTAAGTTAAATAAGGGTAGTAGACTTACCTCGTTGAGTCCTTTTCTTGACGATGACGGGATCTTAAGAGTTGGCGGCCGCTTGCACCGGGCTTCGATTGATGAGAATATGAAGCATCCCATTTTAATTCCTCACAAATCACACTTTACCAATCTTTTGATTGCAGAGGCTCACGAGAGAACTTTGCATGGCGGGCCGCAATTGATGTTGAATTACTTAAGATCCAAATACTGGATAATCAATGCAAAGACTCTCGTTAGGCAACATGTTCATAAGTGTGTAATCTGTATTCGACATTCCACACAAACACATCAACAAATGATGGGTCAGTTACCGAAGGCCAGGGTGTCTGTTCAGAAGCCTTTCCAATGCAGTGGTGTGGATTACGCAGGTCCAATCAGCATCCGAAGCTCTAAGGGTCGTGGTCATCACTCCACTAAGGGTTATATATGTTTATTTGTCTGCATGTCCACTCGAGCCATTCACCTCGAGGTTGTCAGCGACATGACTTCTCAGAGTTTTCTTGCGTCTTTCAAGCGTTTTGTAGCCAGACGTGGCCGAGTATTGGACCTGTGGAGTGATAACGGGACCACATTTGTTGGTAGTGCAAAAGAATTGCGACAACTATTCAATGCTGAAAGGTCTGTGGTAGCTGCCGAGATAGCGGATTTCCTTTCTATGAATGGTACGACATGGCATTTCATACCTCCCCATGCTCCAAACTTTGGAGGATTGTGGGAGGCGGGTGTCAAGTCCACGAAGCACCATTTAAAGAGAATTATAGGCACCAGCACATTGACATTTGAAGAAATGACAACTGTGCTGGCTCAAATTGAGGCCTGCCTAAACTCGAGGCCTATCTCTCAGCTTTCTAATAATCCAGAGGATTCGTGTCCATTGACGCCTGGGCATTTTCTCGTGGGTGAACCTCTGGTAACTGTACCTGATGTTAATTATGAAAATTCATCTGTTAGTAATCTGAAGCGGTGGCATCTTACCCAAAAAATGCTACAAAATTTCTGGCGTAGATGGTCACTAGAGTACTTAACTCAATTGCAGCACCGATATAAATGGACAGATTGTAAGCCTGAACCTGAGATTGGAGATGTAGTTCTGGTGAAGGAGGATGGTCTTCCACCCGCTAGATGGCTATACGGTATCATTACAAATAAACATCCAGGTTTGGACAATATTACTCGCGTGGTAACAATACGGTGTAAAAATAATGAGATTAAAAGACCTATATCTAAATTAATTATCTTACCTGTCAATACTTAGTTATTGTTTATCACTTTATTGATGAAATTTATATATTATTACATAAAACATGAACTTGTATTGTAGATATAAGGCCCTAGATTTAGATTGTAATGGGTAATCGAAAACGAATTAATTTAAGTTAATATTGTCATGTTTTGGTTGATGGACAGAGCCGTCCATGGTGGGCGGAATGTCTATTCTGTTTACATTTCTTATTTATTTACTATGACAAAAGTTAATGTCAACTGTCAATGTTCTTAGTTTAGTACCTTTATTAAATAATAGATGACACTGTGCCGTGACGTCATTTTCTACATGGCGATGTTAAGAGTCTCCGTCAATATATGACCTGAGCAGTGTTGTATGCAATAAATTGTCTTACTCTGGACACGATTGTTTTATTTCTCACGAGATATTTTTGGGACGTGAACAACACTTTCAAATGCTATTGTAAATGATAGAAATTAACAATAAAACCTTATTTAAAAAAGGGAACCGCCTTTTCTAAGTCAGATAATATACCCAAAACTTTCTTTGACTGCAAAAAAAATCTATGGTGAAAACCGCATTAAAAACGGTTCATTCAAATGCAACTTAATCGCGCACAAACATACATTCATTTTCAGTGCGGTTTGGCACGAAGGAATTTAGTGTCAAAATAACAGAAATACAATTGAAATTCACTACATTATACTAAAACACTACAAGTGAAAATGTAAAATAAATAATACGGGATAATTCACTTCAGGCTGTTTGAATTTATTTAGATTAGGCCCACTCGACCCTTGGCTAACCTAACTTGATACAATAATCATTTTATTGCGAATCTACTGCTTTTGATAAAGTTTAATGACCTCTAAATAGGTTAAAACTTAGTGTGCAGAGATTTTAATAGGCTTTCTGTATCAAATAAGTTTTTATATGGATAAGGATATAATTTTTATAGTAATGATCACATAACAGTTAGCTTTTATTAAAGGGTTTCAAACAGTATTTTCTTTATTAATATTATATTTGGCACAAGTAACATTATTTCTTAAATAAAGGTGAAAATGTATACATAATTATTGTAACGTAAATTTTAGTTATTTTATTTAGCGTAGTGTTTGTAAAAAGTAGTAGCAATTTGCAGGCCTGGGTAGCGCTGCGTTGCAACACGTAGCACTGCGTAGCACGTCGTAGCAATATGTAGATATACGTAGCAATCGTAGCACTATGAACTTAGGGTTGTGTAGCATTGTATGTATGTCTTTGCAGTTGAAATAATAATATTATAATGCGCTGGTTACATACGGCATATATACATTTTGAGGCAAATCTTTTGTTAAAGAGCTGTTATAATTTCTGTTAATTGTAGGTGAATTTGTGTTCGCAATCCTGACTGACAAACTTTTAATTTTATCAATTTCATATTATTAATCTAAAGCAGCATACTTAGATAGTAATATCTTCGGAAATAAATAAGGCTCATAATCAAATTTTCTAATAAAACAGGAGTAATGTTTTGTTAAGTTGATTATTTAGGCATAATCCTGCTACAATCAGTGTCTAATAGCTCTCGAGTCGATAGACCAATTAACGATCTATGAAGAAGTGCTCATTATACTAATACCTTTAAGACAAGGAGTATTTTGCTATCAGTTTCGGATAGTTAGCATTTTAGTTAGCGAAGACGTTAGTTTTCTTACATGCTAATCCTTCTTTCCCATGCTAATTTTATTGACATGTAACATTTGTAAAGTTTCGTTCTTAAATTGGTTTAGTAATTTCATTTAGTTACTAGCTGATGCCCGCATCTTTGCTCGCGTGAATTACGAATTTTCTGACTTATAAAAGCCTAAGTTACTCCTTAGTACATGAAAATTTAGCTAACATCAATTAGTTTTTCAACCATTGATATAAATATTTTATGTTTTGGTTACATAATAAAAACATTGAGTTATGTAGAAAACAACTTCAATTTATCTTCAACCGACTCTTCAAAATTATCTCTAAGTAAAGATCTAACTCATATTTCGTAATACAAGTGCAGGTTGTAAATTAAAATAAATAAGACACGTAGGGCCTTAAAGCCAGAACACCTGGCCTTATGATAATGAATATTGCGCAGTTACACTGATCGTACACAAGGGGGGATTACGCTCGGTATGTTACCGAAGATGCCCGAAGTTCCACGAAGATATATAATAGTAAAGCATAATATACAACGAATTTAAAAACCTTTTTTTAAATTCGTTGTATATTATTCATTAGTAAAAGAGTGAAACGTATATTATAAAGAAATAAAAAGGTATACGTGTAGATTTAGAAGATCATTTTCATGCTCACTCTCATTTATAATGAATTTCCATTTGTAGAAAGTAATATTAAATAAATATTTGGTCAGATTTTAATTATAAATAAAACATTGAACTGTGAATTTACTTTCAGTTATACATAAATAAGTTTGTTTTACAAGTACCTAAACAAATCTATCTCATAATAAGATACTATTCATCAAAATTCTTAAACTAAAAAAAGTTGATCACACCATCACACTTTACACACCACAAAACACATTTTTATTTCACACAATCGACCTCTATTTATACCCCATACTAAACGATATAAGACAACACTATCAAATAACGGAGTTACATTATTTAAATTCACTTTGTTGAGCAAAGTGCACTTTCAATTCGGTCGGGTAATAGCGAACTTGTCAAAGCACTTTTATATCGAGTGGCTATACATACGTTGGAGCTCCACCTGAGTTTTACGATAATGAATATTAGGGACTGAGTTAAGGCGAGGTCCTTTAAGCGATAGATGTATAGTAGTCGCAATTTTCTAGAAGTTGAAGTAAAATGCTTTGAAAGGTAAAATACATATTCTATTTAATATAGAATGCTAAAATTCTTGGAAAGGCTAATTTCTATATAATATATCGGTTCTTAAAAATATCGTTTTATAATAGTAAAAAAAAACAGTAATACAATAAAATTTTTATACAACATTAGTGAACATCTTTTATTCTTGTCCTATGTAATTAAAAAGTGATAATTACATTTGCTGCTTTATGGCGTTTTATTACGCAACTACTAAACTAGTTTTGATGAAGTTTAGTGGCACAAAAAGAAAAGATGAAAAAGAGCGATCTTACTAGATCGCTCTTTTTCATCTTTTCTTTAGGATTAATTTTATTACTATAAAATTAATCCTACTAATATTACAAATGCGAAAATTTGTGAGTATGGATTTTTGTTACTCTATTACGCAAAAACTAATGAAGGGATCGAGATGAAATTAAGAATAGGAATAGATTATGGTCTATAGACTTTATATCCCACGGGAACGCGGGTGATGCCGCTGGCTGAAGCTAGTAATAGATAATTTTATGAAGGGATATATGAGTAAATTGACAAACTAGAAACAGAATTTTAATTTAGGTTGTTCTTACTATGTTTCAGTCAAACAAAAGAAAATATCATACACTGTCCATTCTCTCCTCACCTTAAGGTATGATACCAAGTGGACCAAAGGAGTTTATATCGTTAGGAGCTGCACGATGGAAAATATAAGATCGCTTTTCCCATAAATATACAGGATGAGAGCTAATAAATGTGAAATTGTGTATCCTGGACCTTTTCTTTGTTTTAAATACCATAACTACAATACAATGATCAATGGATGCTCTTTTCATTCAATGTAACAAGAATTAATAAAAAATTATGTATGTATATTTATGTAAGTATATTTACGGGAAAAAACCGTTATTTTTAGTTAATTTAGTACCTATATCTCACGATAGTTATTATAAAAATACAGTAACGTTTTTAACTTATGACTGGAGCTTATTTTTAACTGATTAAAAACATTAAAAATTCCTTCTTATTTTTACAAGTATGTAATTGTAGGTATGCATGTATGTCCACGATTACTTCACAATTGACTGAATCAATTTTAATGCGATGTTTTATAAAAAGATATTGCTTTCTATTTCTAAGGACTCTCGGGTTCGATTTTAAGGATAGGTAAGTACCTACTATTATATTAAGGTTTTTTCAGTACTTTAAAAATTTTACAATTTTACCTGGTGTATGGCAATGGTCTACCTTTATTATATTGTATGTATAACTAGTTAACCGTACCAAACATAATATAATATATGTTGTTCATAAAATAATAACAGAGGTAATGAAAGAAGCAAAAGCAATCAATTCACGTAATTAGGCCATCGCGAACGAGTGGAATTAATTAGTTCATTCATTATTTCCATTCATGAATGATTGAATCACTCAATATGATTGAATTGCATCCATCTATGCGCACCCTTAGTTAGCAAAAAGGAAAAAAGGAACGAAATAGGTAAAATAAGCTATTCCCTAATAAATAGACTGTGCTATTACTGACAAACATTAAAAATAGGAAATGTCCCAAAGACGCTATTTTCGACCCTAAAATTTCAACCAAGACCGAAGTCACTTTACACGCAATACAACTGACTATTCTGTACATTATGTATTAACATTTTTCTTGTAATTCTAAATGAAACACCAAACGCCCGAAACAATACTACGTAAATGAGAAAAACTTTTTTAAAGGGAACCGCCTTCGGTTTTCTTTACCGCCTCCATTTTTTTTAAAGTCAGGTAATATCCCTAAAACCTCCTAAGTCTTAAAATTGCTGAAAACTGGTACCAATCGGTTCAGCCAAACGTGAGATAATTACGCAGAACCATACAGGTCAAACTGAGAACCTCCTTTTTTTAAGTCGGTTACAAAAATCAATATGAAAATCGCTAAACCGTTCAACCTTGATCTGATAAACGACATGTTTGCGAACCTCCACTTACGTACCGTAAAACCGAAAGCGATTCATGTTGTGCCTATACTGGGGGCCTACTATAATTTCCCAAAACGAAATTTTGTTACAAAAAAAAAAAAAAAAAAAATAGCAGCGCGACACACACAGATCGTGTGACACGGAATGCTGCTTATGAATATGAGCCTCTAGAATGGCTTGACAATACTCGAGTTCCTTGTTAAATTGTTACGTGAGTAAGCCAAAAAACTATTATAATTAATTTAATATATCTCACGAAATGTATAATACAGTTAAAGAAAAATAAATTCAATAGCCTCTAACAGCATTGTTTAGTGTAATTTTTTTATTAAACACATATATTATGCCAAAAACTAGTACCACTGTACACAGTGACATAATTTAATGGTTACTTAATCCAGTTGATAACAATTGTTTTTAAAACAAAATCTTTACTAAGTAATATACTAGTGTATCAGTAAATGTCTGAGTATAGCAAATAAACAAAACTTTAACTTTTGGTAGAAACAATTCGCTTGTTATCGAAATTTCGTTTCGCAGAATCGTAGTAGGGAACCTGTCCTGGTCAACCCTAATAAATCTACCTATGTCCTCATTTCCCACCGATGTCCCCATTTAAGAATTTTGTTTACAATGCTATTACGTGTTGCGAATACTTGACTTTCGAACGTATTTTGTCCACGAGTTATGTACGGTCGTGTTGTGTTTGGAATTGATATGTGAATGAACTTGCTAAAACGTGCAAAAGTTACTTGTTTTTTTTTGTTCATGTTTTAACCTGAGTTGAGGGAATAAGTAGGATTATGTATCATGGTGTACGATGAAAAGTGAATTATCACTAATTGTCTTATGAGTGCCTCTCATATGTGGAGGTTTATAGTCCAGCAGCGGACTACTACAGCTTGTCAATGATGATGTTAATAAGAGTTATATTCGATGCAGATAAGGCTTTTGTCGTGGGCCACCACGACAAAAGCACAGGTTTAAGACTTCTCATGCATGAAGAGTTTGAAATCTACCAACGGCTTTTTCCAAGTTATATGTTTCTAAGATTATTTAGACACCACTGTCAAACGATGACGGAAAATATCATGAGGAAATCAAGCTTATAATTTCTCATTGTGAGTTTCATATCGCAAACCTGCATTGGCGTGGTGATTAGTGCTCAATCCTTCTCCGCGTGAAAAGATACATTTGGGCTGCAGTGGCCAGAACTACGTACAGACTGTTGATTTGATATGGTGTGGTTTTTTTTATTTTCTATTTACTTAAACAGGGCTCGGGACCAAGCCGTATCTGCCATTTCAAGAGCTTTTATTAATAGCACATCAGTAGGACACCACGACTTGACTGTACCATATTATCTCAAAAAATCTAACACCTAGCCACTTTTAGCAGCAGAATTCCCACATTAGCCACCCACCTAGTCCGTGAGGGTTTGAAACGTTAATTGGGTTCCGTCGGATGATTGCGTTCATCAAAACTTCGGGGCTAGCGTGTTGCGGGTTCCGTAGTAGCGGTCGATAGTGTACCAATTAGGTATGTTGATCACGTGCGCCAACGTGTCGGCAATTAGGAATTGTTAAGTGTTGGTCGAGGTGCGAACCGGCCTGGGTTTTGGTAATGTTAACCTTAAAACCAGAGAAATTAGGTCTTAATTATGGGTTTTGTAAATGTCTTATGATTATACTAACAATACAATAACGTTTTTCTTGAATTTTGAGCTGTGGGAGCCGTTTAGTTGAAACTACATCTACAAGCGAAAAAAAAAAAACTAAAAATGTATTGTATTGTAAGTATAGCATGGATTTCCTGATTCTATTCTATATCCTATTATTATTACAATAAAATATGTGTAGCGTGATATGATAACATTTTCCTAATATAATTATTTTGAAACTTTTTCAATTTTGAGCGACGTATGGTTACTCGATTATAGGATTGTGGATGACATTTTCTTTGAAGAGTCACGTTGCTTCCAAAATTTACAAAACACAACGACCACATACTACACACAACGAAAACACAAACATTTTTAACTCCTGTTTAGAATGTACAAAACAAAACTCATTTATCTGTAGCCTAATACAAACAGAGTATAATTGAGTTCCCCCTTCAGGAACAAAGCAGAGTCAATTTACACTTCAAAAAAGCCAGATTACACGAATCCCACGGAATCACGTCGAATCTAACGTTCGTATTTGAATGTGTAAACATAGGAACCGAGTGGAGGTACCAGAAACGCGGAAAACTCCACAAATGTATGCAAAAAAGTTTGAAAAAGTCGAATGACACCACACAGCAATAAACTGAAGCGAACGTTTCACACTTACCGCTGCGTTTGATATAAATTGTGGCGATGGTTTTACTTTTATCTTGATGGTTCTGTAGATATGTGTTGTGAAGTTGATTTTGGTAATGAACAATTTAAGAAAACAAAAGAAAATGTATAAAAGCTATTTGTCTTCTTAATCATGATCAAACCTATGAAACAGTGGACTGTATGACTGATATTTACTTATAAGTACCGTTTACACTACTCTATGATCTGGTCCATCAGACATACAGTCCATCTGGTCCGGTCAATAAAAGTCCACTTTCAGCCCTCAGGAGACGAGAATACACCATAATTAGAGGCCGAGTGGACACATAAATTATCGGGGGCCGAGAGTGGACTCAACGTACAGTACACACGTTTACAAACAATTTCCAATTTTACACTCTCCGCTTCAAAGTGTGCGTTTTTCAGGTGTTCGCTGCCAGCTTAACACCAGGTAAACCATTTTCTCGTTTTTCTTATCCCATAAAAACACCATCTACTCTTTCAATCGAAGGAATCCTAAAAACTCGGTATCCTGGTATTTTCCACTCTTTTTATTTGTAACCAATAAAAATTCCGGAAACATTGGTTACATGCGACCACTAGAATTTATATTGAACAAAAAGTGTGAGCAATAAATAAAAAAAAACCGCTTTCAGGATAGCGTAATCGATTCGCCCTTTTTGCGGCTCACTGGACACAAATTTGAAGACAGAATCGAGACTTTTCAACTAGAAAATAGGATACAATTGTATTGATTTAAATTCTTTATTGTCAACGCGAAATATGGATGTTTTGTTAGGAGTATTCGCTGAACGCTTTTGTTCCTAAATTGGTATCATTCATTCGGTGTTACGGAAACTTTTCAATATTTTGTTATCATTTTTGTAACAATTTAATTGCTTTTTGCTTTGTTTAGTGAAGTTTGTAACAATGGTATCTGTTACATTTTGTTTTGTGCCTTCCTTTGATTATTTGTTTTCTAAAAAAATGATTTTATCTAATGGCTATGATGAAAAGCCCAATTTGATCAAATGCGGCGTTTTCAAAGGGCGTTGACTTCTGACTGTAATATTTGTTTTAGGTACTTTGTAATATTCACATAGAACAATACTCTTTCGTTTTTGTCGGTGGTCGCACTAACATATATTCATACACATCAACAGCTTGTAACTGGCCACTGCTAACCAAAGGACTTTTCTCACTCAGAGAAGGTTTAAGGTCGCACTCGCGATGATTTAACCAACAATATTATAAATAAGGCATAAGTAGAATTGCTTTAATATTATTATTTCTGCTTGTTCAATATTCATAAACCTTTTACAGAGTTTCATTTATTATTAAAAGTAAAATAAACAAAATTTACCGTCGACTATGAAAATATTTTTCTCATAAAATTGAACCATAAAAGCGATTACTTACTGTATGAACATGTACCGCGGAGCAAAATTATTAATAAAATAAATTATACTTGACTTTAATGATGGAAATAACGTTTGTGGGAAAATTATGGTAGTGCAATAATTACATAATATTATTCACTTTTCATAATTAAATCTTACATCTTTTTCCCAAAATGGTTATATTTTATGACGATTTGTTGGAATCCGGGTATCAATTACTATCATGTGTGTCTAATCTAACTTATGGGTACTTTTTCACCAGAGAGTACTATGCTACGTTTCGTGGATGCGTCTGGCTTCCATCAATCATATTTGATACACATAGCTTAGCACTGGTGGAAACTAGTCACAAAGAGTGAACATAATATTGTTCATCAGAATATCTTTTAAACTGATATTGATAATTTACTAAAGATAAACGTATTTTGTTTCTCATACTGATTTATTGCTATGATTTTATCCAAAGGAGAAAATCGAGTTCCAAATTCTAAGCAGTCACAATAGTAACTACGAGGTACACTCGAGACAAACAAAAAGGGGTAATAAAATTAATTTAGAAAAAAAACAACATAATAAATAATAATATTTTTAATTTAATAAAATATAAGTACATCTCTTTGAAGGCATTTCATGAAGTTTATTCAGTCTGACATAATCACACACATTACACAAGTTCAACTATTTATCTTTATGTATGGTTATAATCACAAAACGCCTAAATAGCTAAAGCAATTTTGATAAAATTTTTAATAATATTTGTATGGGCTTTATGATATTACTTACTTAACCATTGTGCTCATATTAATTGTGAATGAATGACAATTTTCATCTAGTAAGCCCATCACTTTTTTTTTTCATATTTTTTATGAAATGGTTTAACATTTATGAATAAAATAAAACTATATCACATATTAAATATGTAAGTAAGTACAATAATGTTGTAATCTAACTACTATAATTATAAATGGAATATGATTTGCAATTTGCATAAAACTTTGTACCTATACACTAAATAAAAAAACTGTACTTTCTAAATTAATTATTTTGAACTATACTGTGTACTACGGCTATGCCTGCTATGCTATAAGGTATCGATCTAACTAGACATTTTTATGAAAATATTACGAATATTTGCACCTTTATGTCAAATCTTTGTCTAAAATAAATCTTGTTCTTACAGTAACTATAAATAATGGGAGGCCATGGTATCACTAATGTGTCATGGACTCTGAATTTGTAACTAGACTTTTCACTACTACTAAACATTTCAAAATTGGAAAATTCAATTATATTTTATCCAAATCCCATTTCAGAATTAAATATGGAAGATAACAACACAGTATGATATAAAAAAATCATCTAAAATCAAGATTAAAAATAAAAGATGCAAAATTCCTTAAACATTGAATGGCGACGCTGATCTATTATTTATTTATTTATAATTTATTAAAATATTGTTCTAATTGAGGCACTAGACTACCAAGAGATTGGGCGTAGAAGTCTGGTCTGATGGTTTTATGATCCATCATTATATCGACGGTAAGGTTATTTAAAACCAGTAAAGTTTTGAAACCAGTTGCTCTTCCAAGACCCACATCTTGCTCGATCCTGAAAGATAAACAAAAAAATGTTAGAAATAACCTCAGAAACGGCTTAACAAAGAAAGATACAAATAATATTTTCCTGCAGGACCTATTTAAGACGGTTTTTTTTTGTAGAAGGAAAATCATCCAATGACTGAATATTGAGCGAGTGTCAGACTCTTACTGACTAAAAACCACCCCGATCCTACTCCTGCTTTTCGAGTCGCAGCCTCGATAAGCCCGCTAGGTAGTCCGCAGCTCCGAATGATGGCTCTTTGAAACGCGATGTGCCGAACGCACGGATTAATTAAGACCTTACCAATGCAATAAGCGATGTTGAGACTGGATGGTCATAATAAACAAATAATTAATATTGCCATCGGAATAATTGGAAGAAAATATTATACAAAAGTTCAAAATAATTTCAACACACCAATAAACAACTTAATATCTTTCATTACGTTTTAATTTTCATTACACATTGTGTAATTCACTCATTATAACCGTTTTCCATTAAATAAATACTTCAACTTATAACAATCAAATGAACGTATGAAATAAAATCTCGTTTTGATTAAAATTTAACAAATCGTGACAGGTTATAATGAAACCACATAACAATGGATCCGTCCAAAGAGTATCGAGTGTAAATAATTAAAAGTTTAATTAAAATCAAATAAACTGGAATGGTTACGTTATTAAAATTTCATCAAGTATACAACAATTTTATAGACGTAACGTTAATGAATGTAATCGAGAATTTTATTAATAAGTAGTATACGTTTTGTCAGTGATTGTTTCCCAGGTATTGTTATTGAATTTAAAAAAATGGTACTGTATTTAAAAAGTAATAAGTCAATCTATTGTCACAGATCAGGTTTAGACTAATAATCAACTATTAGATTCTTTAATAAAAATACCAATGAATAAGGCAAAAGAAACTTTGTCCCATTTTTTGAAGGTAGTGTATTTACTTTGCATCGATCTATTTAATTTTAATTAAGTTTAATTAAAAAATAACATTTTCCCACTTTAGAATAATATACAAATTCACTAACATAATATGACAACCAGATCCGAATCAACAATTTATGGCTCCGTGTGGGAATCGAACCTGCTACACGTTGCGTACTCGCCTTTTGCCAAACCACCGCACCAACCGTGCACACAAAATTCAAACCACTAAATATAATAATATAAAACTTACATGTCTCCGATAAACAACACGCGACTGGGGTCTGACACTCCAGCTCTCTTCATCGCGAACTCTCCGAACGCTTTGCCAGGCTTGCCCAGTGTAACTGGTGTACGATTGGTTTCTTCAGCTACTAAGTCTGTGAATGCTCCCGTGGCTAAAATATATGAAAGTTAATATAACATCATCATCATCATCATATCAGCTATGGCTGATATGATGATGATGTTGCAGATAAGGCAGTGGACACTGCTGAACGTAGACCTCCCTCAGATAGGCCGGTTGAAAACGACCTGCATTCAGCGGCAATTATGTATATTACCATCACCTGGTATTAAAAGATTATTTGAACATACGGTGTGTTTTTTGTAAACGTTTCCCCACATCAGAGATTTTCTCCCGTGTTGTTTGTGTGTTTACAACATGTATGATCACATACACACCACACCTAGACACTGAAGTATGATTTGTGAATCCCACCAAGAGTTGTTTCGTGCGGGAATCGAACTCGCATCAGGTGCAAGCAAATATTAACTTGATGGTGGTCAAGCGCATGTGACAACCATTGTATCTCCTACAATTTTCTTTCTATAAAACTAAACAGAATTTTCTTAATCCGTCCGATGATGGGCGATAGGTATATTAAAGAAGGGCCAATTTAAAAGAACTATTAACCGACGAGCATACATGAATAGACTAGTGACTGTTGATGAAGCGAAAGAGGTGTGGAAGAATCGTAGCAATGGGCGTTCCATTATCTCAGCCTACCCCAAAGGGCACAGGCGTGAGGTTATGTATGTTAATTATCACCTAATGTTCGGAATCCTGGTCTGTAATACACGTATTTGTCAGTAGCACCGCACAGGAACAGCACTTCGGGTCTGGTCAGGTAAGCGCTGGCTTTGTTCAATTTGGGCAGGTTCACTTTGAAGTCACAGTCCATCACTACAGCTCCGATTTCTGGGTCATCATTGGAGTAGAGGACGTAATCTTCATAGTAGTCTGTTCCGACATCGGGCTACAAAAGAAAAAAGCTTAAAATAAAATAGAGGACAGCTTGCACAAGTTGAAGCGTGAACCTCAATTTTTTTAATTTCTTTAATATACTTTGAAACTTCTTCTAAGTCTGAAAAATACTATGCTGAAAACCAAATCAAAATCGGTTCAGCCAAACGCGAGATAATCACGCACAAACATCCATAAATACAGAACAAACTGAATCCCTTTACTTTTTCTTAAATCGGTATAAAAGAAAATAGTGATATAGACAAAATAGTGATGTCCTAAATCTGGGAAGCAGTAATTTCAATTTTCTTTACCACCTACATTTTTTAAATTGTTGAAAACCGAATGAAAATTGGTTCAACCAAACGCGAGATAATCGCGCATACACAAACATACAGGAAAAATAAGAACCTCCTTTTTTTGAAGTCGGTAAAAAACATAAACTTACCCCTTCTTTGATTTCAAATCCATAGGACTTCAACACATTGTTTGTCTCTGGGCAGCTGATGCTGTAAACCTTCTTGTCAAAGTTGACTGACTTCAGGTATTCGGCGATCGCGATTGCAGGTACTGTGAGGTTCTCCTGTAAAAAATAATGAAATTAGACTAATGTATAAGAAAAATGAATAATTTATATGTCTGTCTAATTGTTAGTGTAGTAAATAGTTTCAAAAATCCAATGTGTATAACAATCAACGAACTAGAAACTGAACCAAAAAAATCAATGTTTATACTGAAAACCAGAAACATTGATTATTTGTGTTAAAATAGCCAATTTACTTTATTTTATGGTATAAGCCGATAAAAGAGCAGACCGATTGTTTAATAGTAAGCCATCACCGGCGCCCATCTACACCCAAAACACCAGAGGCTTTACAAGTGCGTTGTCGGTCTTTTGGGGGTTAGTGTTGTTGATTAGGAATAATTGACTAGGATTAGGAAGATTGGGGGGTAATTGTGCTTCCGGCAATCTCACACAGACAACGAAACAATGCAAGCGTTGTTTCACGTCGGTTTTCTATGAGGCCAAGGTATTACTCCGTTCGAACTGGCCCATTCGTGCCGAAACATGGCTATTCCACACTTAATTCTTTTCTACATAGCATCTATATACTAGAAAGTTATGCCGTGCGATCCAAAATCAAATTCATAATTTAGCAGTCAGAATAAATAAATAAAACTATCGCTAAATTACGATACTTACCTATTGATATACAAAATATATAACAAGTACATGAATGTGTGTAAAACAATCACACCCAAGAATAGTAATTCCACGTAATGTAGCCTTGTTAGTGAAATAAATCAATTATGTATGGATCAACAGATTTTATGTGAGCGCTAAAGCAATATTTATGATCGTCTTACGAGATTGCCAAGCATTAGTATTTTAGTATTATTATAAGATATACTAGGTCGGCCCCCGTAGCTTACTATCACATAATGATTATTATATTTATTTGTTTTAATGGTAATGTAGAAAAAAATTGGATAGGTACAGGTTCGTAGCTGTAAGAAACACTAATGTATGGCATATAGCAAAGTTTTTCTAATTTTAATTAGGGGTTTATTTTCATTTCATTAGTAAAAATTCTTCAAAATATCGAAATTGGATAGTCTGTCTGACCTTAGTTAATCAAATATTAGGCGTGATTTTACGCCTGACATGGATTTAAAGTAAATTTGACGCTACATGGTATTGCTGTTTCTGTTTTCAAAGCCTTTAAGGAGCCTATTTACCTTAAGTTCTGCATGTTTACTGTTTTATTAGGCATTTAATGTAACCTACTTTTTCGATTCTATTATTTTTATCTAGAGCGTATTTTTTTTACAAATTCGAAAACAGAAATAACTGTATTGGGGACAAGATGTCGACGACAAATTCAGAATTACTTCAGCTAAAAGAGATAAGCAAATAAAAACCATATGCACAGCTAATTAGAGTTCTAATTACAATGGAGGCGTAATGTCTTATTGCTACGAAGAATACAGGCACATTTGCATCACTGAATAATTACTTCCAAGGATATTCTTATCAGTTATGTTAATAGAAGTAAAATGATCATCGTTGGTAATAAACTGAATGATAATACTCAATCTTTTGATTGCAGGAATTAATTTATTTACTCTCAACACGCAATAACTCTTTGTGTAAACAAATTTTTGTTCCTGGTCTAGTTGCGATATGTGTACAAAATTGTATTTATAGTGACATAGGTGAAAATGATGAAGCTAGCGTCCGGAACTGCGGACAACGTAAAAGGTTACCTGGGGCCTTAGTCTGCTATTACAATTGTGTCACAATGGTCGATCACTGAGCAGTGCAAGAGGGATGGAGCTATACAACCGATGATCGACCATTGTGACACAATTGTAATAGTAGACTAAGGCCCCAGGGCTCCAGCTCAAAGCAGGAGAAGAAACGGGGTGGTTTTTAGTCAGTATGAATCTGACACTCGCTTTCGGAGAAAGAACGGGGTGATTTTTAGTCAGTAAGAGTCTGACACTCGCTCTCACCCAAGGCTGGAGAAGTCATTGGATAATTTTGCCTCGTAAGAAAAGAGCTTGGAGTCGTTTAAAAATAATAACAATAAATATTTTTTTTATCTCATACTAAATTGTTTTGTCCACTACCTCGCTTGTTGGTAAGCAATGATGTGGACAACGATGGGGTATGTATTGTACACATGAAAACGTATACCCTAGATAATGTAAAATTATATTCCTCATTCTATTCCCAAAAATAAAATATATAAATTCAGTGCCAAATATGAAAATCCGTTCAGACGTTTGGTGTGATTTTATACCAAACATCCATGAATAACTACCTAAACTTAAAGTAGGTATGTTTTTATATGTAATTAGGTACATATATTGATAACTTTATCTTACTGCCACGTCGATTCCGATTGCATTAACATAGCCAACGTGGCAAGTTAGATAAAGGCTTAAAAATATTTATAGTGTAGATTATTTACTTATCAGAAGAATGACTATAGAAATATTCTTATTAGACTTTTGAGATAAGTATATAGATATATATTGTCAGGCTTTTTATCCCCGCAGGAGTAAGCAGAGGTGCACAGTAAGGCACGTAATGCCACTGTACAATGTAACCCACTTTTCACTATTAATGTTGTAAGTCCCATGTAGTAGGGGGTGACATACTGGGAACAATTCCAGACTCTGTGCTGTACTGAGAAATTTTCGAAAAATGCCCAGCAATACTTCGCCCGACCCAGGAATCAGAACCCGAGACCCCTTGCCTGGCAGTCGCACTTGCAACCACTACGCAAGTGCGACGCAATATTTTGAGATAAGCTAAAATCATAAATAGATATGTTATGTTATCTATTTAATGATTCACTGAGTGGCGGCACGCGTTCGCTGGATGTCTGACGTGTGAGTGAAACGTCATAGCGAAATGTATGCCAACGATTCACGTGACGATGTTAGTAAAACAGTTTTCTATAGTTCCCATAGAGATATAGGTACTAGCTTATGCCAACAACTTGGGCTGGGTAGTAGCTGAAAATCATCCTATTGGAACTTGTATTTACGAAGTATTTTTGTAATAATTGACTGCATGGTTAGTGTGATGGCTAGATACGGAGCATCCCGCATGGAGTAAAACTAATTGTGTGATCCACAAATTGTTATTTCTGGTCTGGGTGTCAAATATTATGTATGTAAATTGTATGTTTGTAAACGCATCCACGACACGGGAGAAAATTTTGGAATGGGGGACCGTAAAAAAATCCAACAGTAGTGTTTAGTTTCAATTATTTTGCATCAATATTTTATTCAGCCGTTCCGTTGTGATTGAGAACTTTCGAAAGAAATGCATTATTTTTCAAGAAGTATTGTGAATCTGTTTATATGCTTATCAAAATGCATGGTTTTATCTATTTATCTTTATCTTTAAGATTATCCACGTTACCAAGTGTTGAAACATGGTTCTCCTAAATAGCAAGTATAAAATTGGGTGAAATTCTTTTACTTTTGCTTCCTAGTTCGAAGTTCGCAAGACGGGCAGATTTCCAAGTGACTATAGAATAGTATGGATTGGCTGGCAGCCACTTTTTGATTTATTATTGGTTTGCCATCTTCTTAAAAAACACATTTTAATTTTTCTTGCATTTTCAATATCTGGATTTAATTTTAAATTGGGTCAGATTTGAGTCCAAAATTAATAGGTATTCATAGCATTTAATGTATTTTTCATCTCTGATACATAAAAAAATGTGTTCAATAGTTTAAGTAATTAAATAAGATAAAAAAAATTATACTTTGCAAAAATATTTTTTTATATAAAGATATAAACTGCAAATTCACGATGACTTTATAAAGGCGTGTAAAAATATCAAATAAGTATTTGAAATTGAAAAGATTAATGACATAATAATACGTAATCTGTTATAACTATCAGCTGATCACAGAAAATAAATATAACTAAGTCTTGGACAAAAATCACCAAATCATGCCTAGTATACGAATATTTTTTAATATCTCAAAAGATTAAAATTTAAATATCATACTGAACTCAACAAAATCTATTTATAATAAATTATTAAATGTCATTTCTGACGTGTGATCACGGATTATTCCATGGATTGGTTTTGGATATTAAGGAGTATCAGCGATATGTAAGAGAGGTTATTTTATTAATTGATCATCAGTTAATTCAGTAAAAGTGATAAGATTTGACATATTTGTCGAATGTGCGTGTCAATTCCATAAATAAATTAGCTATGCACTCGTTCCATTAGTATGAACAAAATCTGAAATGAACAAGATTTAATATTTTGCTTATGGGAAACTCTTCCGTTACTGAGTGCCTGACTGACAGACAACGCACGGCAAAAACTACTGAACATGTTTGTTTCTTAAGTAGTGCAGAGCAGTACTGAGGGAAAATTTGTCAAAATTTCTAAGGAAACGGGAAAACAGGAATTACCTATTTATGCATACGGCTCAAAGAGCAAGAGTTGGAACGGGGTGGATTTTAGTCAGTAAGAATCTAACACTCTCTCTTGCCCCACCCAAGGTGGGAGAAATCAGTGGATGATTCCTCCCCCGCCCTAAAAAGTATTGTTATAAATACAAAGTCAATCAAATATGTTATTACCTACTGTTCGGTAATTTACTACAAATAGCTAGACAATTTACCTCTCGATTCAATCAATGAAGGTTATTAAGGCTGAATTAGTCTGCTAACAATAAAGTCTGATTGCTAACAATCTGAATCATTGTTCGTCTAGTCACAACTTTTAAATTTACTACTGTAACTAATAACCGACTTATGACAATATGGTTGACCTTTTTCAATCGAGTCTCGTTACATTTAGTTTAAAATAAGTATTTTGAGTGTCTGTTTGTATTATTGAAATAACTGCTTTATACTACATGCATTTGAATATACATACGATACATACACCAAAATCCCATTTTACCGATTAATCTCTGAAATGGCTGGACCGATTTCGACTGGAGTTTATTAGCAGAGAGCTGATGTACTAAGGAGTAACGTTTAAGTAAATTAGTAGGAGTATATTATTGTAGAAAAGAATCAGAAACCTAAATTCCGTCATAAGTCATTATACTACGCGGACGAATTTGCGGGCAACAGGCAATTTTATTTAAAAAACATTTTAATAGATTTAAGTACTCGTCATATTAGTTTAAAACTATAAATAAATATAGAATTGTACTCTACAAGATATGGACCAGCACGTTGTTTAAATGAAATAGTTCAAGATGAGAAACTCTTTGATTTGCACGTTTTAAAGAATGAAGTTACGTTTTTGGTTACTAAAATAGTGATAGATAATAATAATAATATTTTACTTACACAACCATTTTCAATTTCCGCGTCTTTAAACCGCCTTTCATAGTTTTCTCTACTTCTAAGGCTGTTGTTTGAAACGAAATGTATTTTCTTCCCATGTTTCTTCATCAAACTGAAGAACTTTCCAACGCCAGGTAATGCAGTTTTGGCCCATATTACACCTAGAATAGAAATCAAATTTAATTTCTATACATACTTAACACATTGAACGCACGAACGGTTGAATGAATTGAACGAACAGTTTTCTATTGGCAGTCAAACCTTAAATGACATACATATTTTAAATTGGAATATGCTGTGAGTTAGATTAATTAATTAACGGACTTATTGATTTTTGAGTCTAGGAGTTGCAATTACGACTGTCAAGTAAGGGGTTTCAAGTTTCACTCAAAAAAAAAACTATTTGGCGCTTTTCGATGATTTTACAAATGTACAGAATCGGAAATTGCCACGGATATTGCAATAAGGTCATCTCTGTCTAGTCTTTCGGGGATAAAAAGTGAACGATAAAAGTGTCCTTTGTTAGTACATAGTCTGAAAAACATAACCTAATTTTAATCACCGTTTTATTGCATATCAGCGTCAAATTATTTTCTAAACAGCTATAAAAGAGCTGCCAAGTCCATAAATAAAATTCGTTTTATTGCATAATAATCTGGCATCATCCATTTTTGATAATCTCAACCGTTATGCATGAGTACTAAGATGAAGCGGAATATTTTTGAAAATATAAGTTGGTCATTATAACTGTTGAGATTTCAGAGGAAATAAATAAACTAGTTGTAGGAAATACTATAAATGTAAGTAAAGCGGTTACAAAAATATGTATATATTTCAAGACAATAAATCAAGAACATTGACAAATCTAAAAATAAAAGTTAATAAAAGACCTTAAATTTTCTTTACATCCTTAATTTTTTTAAAGTCGGGCAATATCCCTAAAATCGTTTCCTAATTCTGAAAAATATTATGCCAAAAACCACCATTGAAATCGGTTCATTCAAACGCTAGATAATAGCGCACAAATATACATACATAATACATATATCAAATCATTTTTTTCTCTGACTTCAGTAAATCATTTAACAGAAGATACTATATTATTTTGTAAACGCTAATTATTAGCGTATAATATTTCATAGGAAATCAACCTACTACATAGTGAATATAAACCTATAGGTATTGTTATGATCATTAACGAATGCCTGAATACTCAACATAATCAATTTTATCATTGAACTACTAAGTTAACTAGACATACTAAATTAATTAGAATTAATACTAAATTAAGCAGAATTTAAATAATAATTTAAAAAGTATTGGTTTATAATAATCCCATAATATTCCTGATTCAGAATCAAAACGTATATTCAATGTGAATGACAACAGCTGATGTTGACATTATCGTTGAAGTACACTTCGTATAGATAAGATAATATACACATACTTGGCTGGATATATTTCATTTCCTACTTTATGAAGCAGTATAAGCGTATTTTAAATAATATATAGTTAATAGTAGGATTTAAAAATGTTTACTATACAATTATACTTGTCAAAAGAAAGGATATTCCTGTTCGTTCTTCCCCATTCGAAGCCACACTTTGGAACGAACACCTAGCTTCACTGGCAAACAGACTGATGAACAACTCAATTTGACTTTTTAAAAGTGCCTAATTAAGGATTAATTGAAATAAATGTTTTGAATTTGACTTTAGTTTAGGCTTAGTCACAGCCTAACATATTTTTTGATAAATTGATTGGCAATACTCGGAACTAAAGGTCAAAGTAACCTATCTAGTATCAAAACCGGTTTTACTAGACCAATGCACAAAGAATCAATAATAGAAAATATTTCAAATCACACTTTTGACACAATATTAACTAATCACTGGGTAACAACACTATCAATACATAAACCAATAATAAACGAATAATCGAAACATACCATCACAATCCGAAAAAACGTAATCGAATGAATCGAGAAACGATTTAAATTCTTCAGGTTTTAACTCCTGCAGGTTCACTGGTGTCGAATTCATATCGAGAATCGATTTTCTGTTATCGATACACTGTTTATATGATATTTATCGTTGTTTTATGAGCACACGTGTGTTCATAACCTCGTCGCGATCACCACTGCGCTTGCGTCAGACTTCACGTAAATATAAGACGGCTAGACGTGTGTGTTTCCATGCAAACCGTTCATGCGGCATGTTTTTTTAATGTGTGTGAGTGAGTCATATGTGCGAATAGGAGAATGGAATTGAATTTGAATTAAATCGATTTAAACTATTGTATTGTTGTTCTATACTAATTGAATTAAAGTGACAAGGACGGCAATACTTTTAATTATAGTTGTGTTCTATTTATGTACAGTTTTCGATAAGTTACTTTTAGTGCCAACGGTTTCTTTTGCATGTTTTTGTAATATACCGTATTTATGGTGTAACTCGTTCAATAATTATGAAATGTAAACATGATTATGAAAGTTACGGTCGACTTGCAACTTTGATAATATAGCTGTACCTATCTTTGTATATTATGTTTAAATACTCAAATGGCACTCAATTTCAAGACGCTCACAAGAGTATTTTTGTCACTACAAATTCTTTATAAAAGACAGAGATAGCAGGATATTTAAGTACAACTTCAAATTAAGTAGCGTTTCAGTACTCGGTCGTTAGTGCTATTTTTACCCTAAGCATCAATTAAATGGGAGGAATGATAGATTACTTATTATTACTTAGTATCACAATTTGCAATTTTTTTTGGGTGTTACATATATTTTTTTAATGTGTCACAATTTTTACCTGTGTATTACGTTACCGGTTTAATTTAAGTAGTAGTTTGCAGAATTGTTTTGTAATTTTTTTTTTCATAGATAACAAGAGTATACTATAGACCTGGCGATTCTCATGCGATGAAAGAATGGACATTAATCACTATGCGTGCTCAAGGCAGACGGGAGATTCAGATGTTATGCACTTACTAAAAAAAATACTTTTTTGCCAACAAAATCTAAAACTTTTTCCCGTAGATCGATCAATCGGGTCTTCCAGGGGTGAACAACCCTTTAAACAGGGTCGACTAGATTTATTACCCGTTAAACTTTAGTAGCACCCTAGAGAGTCTTATGAGGCAGCGAACTAGCCTAGGAAATTTATCTACTCCAGTGGCCTAGGTATCGGAATTAACCCGTAAGGTAAAATAAACTTCACCAATCTAAAGAACGATATAGTTTACTGCGAGCCTAGTTATATGCTCTTGGGGTTTTTAATATTTTATACTTAAAGGTGACTTTAGTTTTATTGGAAGAGCTCTAAGTATTATGTGGTGTTTTATGGGCATTCTCGAACATGAACCTTAAGTTAGGAAATAAAGAAGTGTTTTTGAGCCATCCAATTGTGTCTGTCGGCCAGGATTTAATTTGCTTATGTATTTCAAATAGTTTATTTGTTAAAGTTATATCACCACTAAAGTTTGGTTATATGGATAAGCTGGTAAACAAGCAGACGGAACCTGATGGTAAGTCGCCGCCCCCCATGTCCAAGTGTTCATTCACTTGAAACATCAGATGCGTTACAAGTGCATTGCCGGCCTTTTGGGGTTAGGAATTTAAAGGTTGATGGGGAATCGGGGATTGGGAAGATTTTGAAGTTTGACCTCACTACATAAAACCCAACAAAAGCGTTATTTCACGTTGGTCTTCTCTGACGTCGTGGTATCACTCCGGTCGAGCCGGCCCATTCGTGCCAAAGCATGATTGTCCCACACATAACCAATTATGCCTACCTATATATATATTCCTAAATTAATTTTAATGCCAATCCTCTAGTCAAGAGAAGATTGCATATAGAAATGTCATATCTCTAAAAAGTCTCGGATACTCCACAAAATATAATACAATGGAGACGCACCGCCACAACTTATCGATCGCCCGTCCACGGCGCGATCTCGACCTTGATATTAATTTTTACCTTAAACGAACCAAATTCTAAATTATTGTATCATTATTTTGATTATTTCTTTCTCACGTGATATTATTATATCATTTATTTTTGGTATGAAAACATTTGTCGTGGTTAACTAGATTAATTGATCGTTTAATAAACAGCGTACGGTAACGTTTTTGTCAATGACGTTATTCAATTTAACCATCGTTAGTCTTAGGAGTTGTGAGAAACTATTGGATGCAGGCGGCAGATTATTTTTTGGTAAGATGTAGTACAGGGGTATTCAGATATATTTTTTATATTTTGCAATAATAATTTATCTTCTAGTAGTTATGCAAAACTTGTTTGTCAGAATAGACTAGTGCCAAGCGGTACCGTCTCCAAATTATTTTAAATGCTATTTTTATGTTAATAACGGTCGTGTTTAGCTTGCATAAGCTTGAGCTTACTGCAATTCCTGGCGACGCACTTGTATCTCCTCCGGAGTTTCGCGTATCCATAGGCTTCAACAGTGTTGATAGGTAACCATCAAGTGTTCCATCTGCACATTTGAAATTTGCTGTTTCATAAAATAGTTATTTGGTCAGTGTGAAATATTTCACATTACACACATATCGTAGGAAAATGCCAATAATTTACACGCAGTGTCGTGCTTTTCCACCAGTTTTATGTGCTATGTAGCTATGCTAAAGATGTAATAGCTAAGCTGTGAAACTATGTGACTGTTTCCACTGATACTAAACTATGTGACTGTGCGAAGAAGATGCGCAGCTCGAGTATGCAATGTATATATAGCACGCATCTTTCCATATATTAAAAAAACATAGCTTAGCTGACTCTGTTTCCACGAGTGCTAAGCTATGTGTACTAATGTAAGCCAAACGCATCCACAGTAACGTAGCATAGCACATCTCTGGTGGAAAAGCACCCATATACACGATTACACAAACATAGATTATTACTATCACAAACTTAATACATTGATAACTCAAGTGTCATACGTTTTAACGTATGAATATTAATAGATAACACTGACGTTCAGCGGGCTGTTGCTATTGTAAACATTGCTATGAATAATACTACAGGCTCTGCATTTAAAGGAATTTCTATTCTCATACCAATAGGTTAAGGTCTTAAATGCAATACTCGGTTCACAATTAATATAAATGTACTAGGTATTGTATCGTTTGTGTTGCTTTAACAATAATGACTTCATTTTACCTGTAACGGAGTTGTTATATAAAGTACTAGGTATTACACTACTTGTATCGTCACGTCTTTTATCCGTGAAGGGTTAGACAGAGGTGCACATTACGGCACGTAATGCTATTGTAATCACCAACTTTAGTTACCATGTGTGGGAGGTATAAGTCCCATGTGGGCATAATTCCAGACTCTGTGTTAAAGACTCCGTAATACGTTGTCATTTTTCTTTGCCTTTTTTGATCGACCTGGATTACCTGAAATTTGGTCCTATACAATTTAGTACTGGTAGTAACAATGAAACTAACAGTCTTATGACACAGGTTTTGCATTGAATAATTTTTTTTTTAGTTTTCGGTTTTCAGGCAATCTTTTCGAACCAACATAGAGGTTTGAATTGTACCCGGTATTAAAGTCATCACCAGCTCATTTACGAACCTATGATTAAGTATAAGTATTTAGTAGTGCGAGAATAACATCCATGAGTAACATAATTATTTCACACGTGATTCTTAAGAGCATGACTAATGAATAGGCATTAGATAGATGTTTTTCCTTCCTGTACCAACGCCTGTAATTCCTTTCATATTACTATTGGGAGCGACAAAGTGTATGGGCCATCTAATAGTAAACAGACTAGAAATGAGAAACAGTTCGAAGTATGACGAGTGCGATATAATTTGCTAAATGAATTAAGAGAAATTCGAGCAGACCAGCAGACCACTTTGACTTTGACTTCGATTTTAACAGATGGTAAGCAAAACCGCCACCCGTGGAAAAACGAAACACCAGAGGCGTTACAAGAAAATTGGTTGAATGGTTCCAAAAAAGCAATGACCTATTAGCTCATCAGGATCGTGCAAAGTATTGCCAATTGAATTTTAATTCACCATTTCAATAATAGCACGGCTATTTAAAAACAAATATAAAAATCTATTATTACCATTCCTATAATAGGAAATGAATGAAAACAGTTGACAACGATTCGAAATAGTCACGGCTGCATAGTACGAGTAAGCCTATCAAATTATAGTTAATTATTTTTTACAATCTAAAACAAATCGATTTGTTCCAACATTGACATTGGAAGGGAACGAGGAAATCTTACATTATCTCTACCGTGAACGATTCCAATAATTAGCATAATTGCTGGAATGGCAATTGTTTTACTTGAATTAACGTTTTTCCGATGAAAAAACTCAGATTTGTCGACAAAGGAAAATTCCAGATTGTGGATATTGACGATGAATGAAAAACTTCCTTCGCGTTTATTTTTGAGGTTGTTGAACTTGTGGAGGTGTATTTTATTGAGGTTGGTAATGTTATACGTACCTATTAGGTTTTATAGAAAAATGGAATAGTCTTGGGTGTCGTTTAATCTACCTCTTACTTATACAGGTATATGTTACGTAGAAGGAATCAATTTTGAATTTTAAGACATAATCCTGTCTATTAACAAGATTATAATAAATATGCTGGACTACAAAAAGTCTGTACATCCAGTCGTACTTCCCACTTTCCCAAAAAATAGCAAGAACCTTTCAAAACTTTGATCGTTCAATGTACGCACATCTTAATGAAATCTACCCTTCTATCCTAACTCGACCCATAAAGTAGAACAAAGTTTATCTACATCGAAAATCATCAAAGTCCGTTGAACTCCTTTAAAAGCATGTAATACAAAATTAAAGTTGAACGACAGCAGCAATTAGGTTGGCTGCTAGTCTCCTTTGATGCAAGCGATATAATGGAACGCTTGGCGAAATCTCCAAAAGGGTACAGATAAGAATTTTTCCTTAGTAAAACTTTACTTACAATGTTTTCTTAAAGTCGCCAAGTTTACAAAGTGGAACGCAAAAGTCGCGAGCAGAGAGCATGTCCTTTAATATTTTGTAAGATAGGAAGAGCATTTTTAAATGGCATCTTGCTGCCCTTATCGTGGTACGACTAAGAATTCATTGTGTTAAGGAAATACATGTCCTTTTGTAGTGGAGCCTACAAAGGATCATTTTCGAAAGAAAAGATATCCCATCTTTGAGATATCTTTTCATAAAAATCTTTAGTCTTGCACTAAATTTTTTTCTGTGTTGTGGATGTGTTTGTTAATTTACAAATCAAACTTATCAAAGCATTTAAAAGTTGATTGCCCTGCCGTTGCATCGAGCGTCAATACGATCTAATGAGAATGTTAAATGACTTTCATTTCATATTTTATATAGATATAAAATGTTTTAGTAAGAATGGTTAATCTTAAGCGTGAAAGAGTCATGTTTGGCACGAATGGGCCGGCACGACCAGAGTGGATACCACAGCCTTGTAGAAAATCGACGAGCAACAACGCTTGCGTTGTGTAAGTGAAGTTACCAAAAACCCAATTACCCCCTTCCCAATCCCCGATTCCCCAAACAACCCTTAAATTCTTAACCCCCAAAAGGCCGACAACGCACATGTAACGCCTCTGATATTTCAAGTGTACTTGAGCAGCGACGATTGCTTACAATCAGGTGATCCGTCAGCTCGTTTATCGACTTATACCATAAAAAATCTGCTGGAGTCTATATCATAGCAACAAAAGGGTTCAAAACATATTTGCTTTGAGTGTGAGCCATTATCGCTGATAGTAACTGTATCTGCATTTGTTATCGCCCTCATTATAAAGGTTATAAGCAGATTTCATAAGGTACCTATTACTAGGTTAATTATTATGCCGACGTTTGAGCTACGAATAGAATCGAAGATTTCCAATGACCTGATGGTGGCGTGATTGTTATCATGTTACGCAACGTCAGCATCTCATCGCCTGTTCTAATGTTTATGACTGATGCAATTTGTTTCTATGTGATGTGTGAGTGAAAAATGCATCATCAATGAGTTTTTTAATGATTGTCTTGTTTGTCTAGAAATAATTACATCAACTACATATTAATAACACTTTTTTTTTAAATAAGGAACTGCTTTTAGTAGTTAAATTGCGAACCTTAATTTTTTAAGTCGGGTACTGCACTTAAAACCTGCTACTGAATCTGAAAAATAATTAGCTGACAATCGCATCAAAATCGGTTTAGTCGAGATGAATGCGAGATTATCGTGCACAAACACACGCTGAAGCAAAAAACATACGCATTTGAAGTTGGTTAAAAGTCAATTTCTAGGCGTGAAATTATTCCGGAGCTGCGGATTACCTAGCGGGTTTACCGGGGCCCCGGCTCGAATAGCAGGAGAAGAAACGAGGTGAACAGTAAGAGTATGACATCCTCTCTCGCCTCGCCCAAAGTGGGAGAAGTCATTGGATGATTTTCCACCTAAAACAAGGGTTGAAATTATTTGTGTTATAATTCAACCACAATACATTGAGTTTTCTTATTAACAGGTTCAAATATTATGTAGTTAAATGCCATCAATCTAGGTATAATAATATTGTAACTAGGGTAATGTAACAGCCTCGTGCCTCGTTACACGTGTTCATATTATTACATACGAGTATACCAGCAGCATATCCTCAAGAGGAACAAAAGACAATGTTTTAATCTCTTTCAAGTACAAGTTAACTGACTTATAATATTGTCATGCTTCTATTATTACGTGTTACCATGGCACGTGTTTGCATGTTAGATGTTTTATTTAATATTCAAGTTTGGTACAACAATTTGTCCCCAAGAAGTGTCTTCTTCCCTTCCGAAGTTACGAAGCAAAGTTCCGGAATTTCGATTCCAAAGATCGAGTATTAAATAAGTTTTACCTTTGTGTGAATGTTGTATGAATTTATTTATTTATTGATCGAAGATTTGTAAAAATTATTTTTGATGAGGTTCTGGATTGCGTTTCTAGTTGTTTTATGTAGATATGTTTAATGAAAGTGATGAAAGGTAAAATATTAAATTATAGTTTACTTGCCCAATAGTATGAAGTATTATTAAAGTTAAATTACATGAATATAAGAAGAAGGACGAAATAGCGTTGATTCTAATATTTGACTAATAATTTACACCCAAGTTATATATAATTCTTAAAATTAAGTCCGTAATCGAGGAGACGAATCACCTGATGGTAAGCTATCGCTGCCACCCATGGACACTCTACACATCAGAGGCGTAACCAGTACGTTGCCTGCTTTTTGGGGTTAGGAATTTAGGGTTGTAGGGGTAATTCGGGATCGGGAAGATTGGGAAGGGGGGAATTGGGCCTCCACTTACACAACGCAAGCGTTGTTTCACGTCGGGTTTTCTGCTCGGCCGTGGTATCACTCCGGTCAAGCCGGTCCATTTCTGCCGAAGCAAGGCTCTACACTTAAGTAGAAATATACTATTCAATGTCTTTGCACTAAATCACTCAATCAATCCCATAAAAATCCCAAATCATACCAAACGTACTTATGAATAAATAAATCTCAAATCTCCAATCTCATATCTCACATCTCATACCTAACAACGTCATTACAGGATCACTGTGATAAATATTCGCGTCTCTCAACATATACTCGGCAGTTTTTCATAGCAGTAGCCAAGGGGAAAATATGGTGATTTATATTCCTTGTTGGCCAGCCTTTGCCGTTTTCACCTGGCTTCGCTCCGTCTACGAAATGAATGACCTTGAACATTCTTCTTCCACCAATCCCCTTATATAATTTAGTGCTACCTAATGAAGAATTATCCTAGATGCTTGTATATCTCCACGATTTATGACCGTAATTTGTCCAAATGTTTCTGTGTTTTGTTGTTGTGTAAGGTATGAGTAGTTATGAGTGTTTTTGGGTTATTAGATTCCCTTTTTTGGGTTGAGTACCTATTCTTATCACTAAGTTTTGTTTGCATATTTTTTCTAAATTGAATGGTTATCTTGAAGAAGTAGGAACTACGTTTTAAATAATGAAATAATTAATTCTAATGTTTAGATATAATTAATTAAAAGAGGTTAGTTTAACTTCATGTACGTTAGTGTTTTCGCAATTTGCTACAAAACTTTCACCTCAAAATTAACATCATGGTATTTTTAACATCATGACATGTTTCTGTATTTCCCGATTCGATATCTTATTCTACAAATGTTCACATGATACATATTTTATCACATCGACAGTCTTTAAGTGGCCACTGTTAACTAAAGGCCTCTTCTCACATTGATAAGATTTGCACATTAATGGCTACGTTTGCTCAATGCGAGTTGACGATGTTAAACTTATAATTATACATTTTCAAGCCCAGATTTCCTCACAATGTTTTCCGTCAGTATTGTCTAAATAATTATAGAAACTCAAAATAGGTTTCAAACCCACTCTCTCGTGCATGAAACTGGTCTAAAAGCACCCTAAGTGATTGCTACCAATACTTTACCCAACAACAACAGTTTCAATAAACGCAAAAATATTGCCTATCGAATTTCAAACGTCACTTGAATCCCGATATACATAATTTTATACACACAATGAGTTTTTTCCCCGACTTCCCATTTACAAGCAACCCGCTTAAAAGGGTACAGAAAATTTTTATCCCGAAATCAGTATGGCAAAAATCTTTCTCCATTCATAGCAGTTATACAAACCTATTCCATTTATGTCCCACTTTTTCTCCACTTTTTTACTCTTCCCCTCGTCACGTTTCGAAGTCATTGCCCGTGACTACCGCATTGGATTCAGGTAACAATATTACAGAGCGGACCCTTCCCAACCTTTTAATATCAATTGGCGATGCGTATTTTATTAAGCGTTTCGCTGCTGCGACGATATTTTATTATAAATGGACAAAACTGTTTTGGTATGATGGTTGGGCTTTGGTAGTATGTATGCTGAAGATGTAGATTTTGGGCTTGCTCCTTGAGTTGAATAATATAACTGCACCTACGGGGAAGGCCTTTGTTCAACAGTGGTCGTCTTCCAGCTGATGATGATTACTGTTATAATACTGAGATTTTGGTATAGTAACTAATTCAGGACAAAGATTGAATGGCGATTGATTTTACGATTTTTCGGAAATTTCTCAGGAATATTGGGTGTAGGATAATAAGGCTCAGTCTCTATGAGTGAAATAATATGTATAAAATAGTATTAGTTAAGACTATACAAAAAATATTTGTAAACGACTTAATTAGTGTCGATTGTCGCACTGCTACTCTATAACATGGCGATTGTAGCAAAGTGACAATTGCCACGTCATGTGTCGCAAAATGCTGTTCATGAATATGAGCCTCTAGCATGACTTGAAACTAGTAGATTTCCTCGTCAAACAGTTACGTGAGTAAGCCGACAACATAATAATTAATTTAGTATCTCTCACGAAAGTTATAATAAGACTGATTAAACAATAAAATAACAGAATCATATAAATAACTGTTATTACATGTACTATCCTAATATTCAGTCTAGGCTTGGTATACCAAAATTTAAATGCTACTGTATGAAAACCAAAAATAGTTTAGATTTGCATACTGTAAATGGATTCTGCGAGTATTTTAGAAATTATTCATTGAATTTTATTGTTTTGTGGTTGCTATAAATAAACTCTATGAATAATGCAGAAAGGATTGTAATTGAGAAATATATTTTTTAGGTATCCTATTTTGTTTAAACGTGAAGTCTAGTCTTGGTTTCGATCACGTCGTGTTATCATAGGCAAATTATTCATCAAACAGGTACGTGAGTAAACCGATAGATAACATAATAATTAATTAACTATTATTCTAAAAAAACTATTCTTTGGCAAACTTATGAATGCCGTTAATTCCTGTTTAATTATGTTTTAGTTATGTATGTAAGTTGCTTTAATTGGTTGTCTACCGTTGTAACTTTTGAATTAAATAAATAAATAAATAATTCTTTGGGTGTCCAATATGAGGCTACATGTTATGAAAATTATATGATATCTCTTACTTCGTTATTAATATTTTTCCAAAAGTCAAAGTATTTATTTGTGAAACATTTTACATTAGTTAGACATAAAGTCCACAATCGAAAAGCAAACACCACGGAAAACAACCCTTTCTTTGAACAAGCCTAAAACCGGGATCAAACGAGTTACTACACGCTCGACTGCGCTCAAACACTTACAGAATTAACTAAAGTCGCTACCAAAGAGAATGCAGGCTTTGTCGATGATGGCCTTCCGTTGTCATGGCAACAAGTGTCACTGCCGTTGACCATTTGCGAGTTTGACGTCAAAGGGCAGGATTAGAATCTTGACCATTCGCCAGCGATTTTGCATTTGAAATCGGTCAAAAGCTTCGCTGGTGTTCCTTTAGATTGTTGTAATACAGTTACAACAATCTTACTTATCTGGATGTGCTGCTGTGCAAAGAGGTGCGGGGTGGATTACCGTGTCGGTCAAAAAATATATTATTTTCTGAGTAAAATTGGTTCAAAAATTTCGGCGTGTCGCTCTCGTGACTCGGAAAGCACGTTAAGCCGTTGGAGGAGGACATATTCAAAATTCTAATTTGTAAATAACCCTCATAAATATAAAAACAAATATTTTTTTAACGCTCTATAAGTTCCAGTACGCTAAGCGACGCACACTGCTCATAATGAAGAGTCCCTCTGTGACTCGAAACTAGTAGAGCTTTTCTCAATATATTTACGTGAGTAAACCATTATTTTTATTTAACTAAGTATGTCTCACGATAGTTATTATAAATAAAATCTCTTTTATATTATATTATCTTTACCTCAAAGCCTAGACAGACTTGGACAAGTTGAATGTACCACCCACACATTTCCCAAATATTCTAATTCATATTTTTACCCAGAAAAAATAATCAAGTTTAACCGAATCTAGGCCACCGAGACCTTTCTTTAGCAGTCACCCTTTAACTTTTTGACGTCTTATTATTAATATTATAAATGCGAATATTTATGAGTTTATGTGTTTGTGTGTATGTTTGTTACTCAATAATGCCAAAACGACTGAAGGAATTACGATGAAGTTTGGAACAGGGGCTGATTATGGTCTTGAATAACACATAGGATTTTTTATCCCACAAGAATGCGAAGATGTCTAGATCACACTATATGTAAAATTGAATTAATTTTGACTTCTATTATCTAGGTAGGGAAAATGTTTTTATCCCACAGGAATGCAAGAAAAGCTACTAGCAAAAGCTAGTATTTAATAAACTATCCAGAATAATAATAGCTTTTCGCCCTACGTATGAAAAATAAGAACAAAAATTGTCTTCCAAGAAATCATTGAGAGTACAAACTCCTTTGACTTACGTAAACTGTTCTTAGATGTTATCGTTTGGGCTACGACGAAGTTATGACCACCAAACGTTTCGAGTTAGCGATAAAGTCCTACCAGATAATTTTCGGTACCCGCACCGACTGAAGATAATATAAGACAGGCGCTGATGTTGAAGTTTTTGGACAGAAATTCAAGTTTAATGCAAAATGTTTTTAATATTTTTGTACGTGCAAACTGATGTCTTTTTTAGCTGTGAAGGTCTAATCTATTTGAATGGATCGATTACTGGATTTCCCTTTAACATAATGCGTGACACTTTATGCGAAGCGTGTTACAAATCACACCCCTCTCTATGTTCCAACATGCAGTCCCATACTACAAACACGTTGCCAATTGTACACATATTAATGTGCCACTTTCTGAGCACTTATACCCTATCTACACCTTTTTCCTTATAATATTATTGGGCAGGGCCCATTTGTTTTGTCACAGTGTATAATCACATTATACACTGTGACAAAACAATGGCAATAGCATCTCCTCTTTGTACTTGCATCATGGTGGATAGCTAGAATGGAATAAGAAAACAAAATGTTGTCTCAATCCCAAATAGCTTGGGCTAAGGACAGAAAAAGATGATGATAGGTTTTGAAAATAAATTGTAATTAGTTTTCAGTATAACCAAACTACCTACAACCAAGGAAGGCAGTACTAGCACAATAACGTTTTAAAAATTCATCTGAGTTTTCTGCATTCACTTTCAAGTGGTCAAAACGAACTTTTTTCATCAAACCCTTGGAGGAGGGACGTCAGGAGAGAGATGTCAAAAATGAACAGTCACAAAATGGCTGTTAAAGTCCACATTAACATATTTTTGTTTGCCACGAATACTTAGTTAGGAAGGTCCACTTCTTGTTTTATATAAACAATGTTTTACATAGTACATAATCGCTACCTATGGCTTTTGTGAATAGCAATTAGACAGGTGGATAAAACCAAAGAACTTTTATAAAACACTATAACTTCTTTGATAAGAACCTATAATTAATAATAACAGCACTCCGAATTATTTATAGCACTAAGTGCAGGATATGAGACTGATTGCTCAAAACATTTAGTTGGCGCTACAAAATTTTCTCAAAAGTCGTACTTATTAGGTGCCTGGTGTAGGTGTGCCTAACTACCGCACTCACTTTGATTACTTAAACTATTTCTTAGTAACAATTTTGTATCGAAAACGATTGTCAAATACTGTGTTAAGTAATCGTTAAATAAATCCGAGTATGGCGATAAAAGTGTTTCTAATTCCACAATATTAATTAACTTTTTTTTTGGTCACTGTTTGTCTGTTTGTACTTAGCAACAAAAACAACACACGCCATTAAGAATTACATGAAATTCTGATTTCGCAATAAGTGTATAAAATCATATTGAGGGTTTTACGACTCTTACGAGAAGGACTAATATGTGGCTCATTGTCTGATGGGTTTCTACGAAATATTTTTGAACTTTTTTGTGTCAGATTTAGTATTTCATGGAATACGCCTTAAATAAATACAAGAGACAAAATTCTCGTAAAAGTGAACTGCTATCTCTCAAAATGTCAAAGAACTTCGCTCGATTTTCCAAGGTCCGTAAGGATGACAAACTTTAAATTGACAGGGTCTCATGCTACCTTCTTGTCATAGAAAGTTCTTACCTAGCAGTTATAGTTTATGAGAACTTTGCAGACAAAGTCCAGGACAGCTTGTCTAATAGAAGACCATAATATACTTAACGAGCACCGCTACAAGTCAGCAATTAATGTGTCATTTGAATTTGAACTTTAAATCGTATGTCGTATGATATATTTCAGAATGTCAATTCAGAAAAGTCGACGGTGGTTGACCAGCGCACGGTCTTCTTCAGTGGCAGTTGATGTGGTTACACTGCTCAACGACTGCTATCCGCCCGCCAGGCGCAAGTGAAACATCATTTTTTTTTTTTTTTTTTAATAAAACGTTGCCCCACATTAGGATTTTCTCCTGTGTCGTGGGTGCGTTTACAAACATACAAGTTCACATACACATCACGCCCAGACCCGGAACAACAATCTGTGGATCACACAAAGAGTTGTTCCGTGCGGGAATCGAACCCGCGACACGTTGCACGGCAGCCAGTTGCCCAGCCACCGCGCCAACCGTGCAGTCAAAATCATCATCGCTTCGTGATCTTACAGCTTGCTATCGGCGCGCCGTAAGCTCGCTGGCAACTAGCAATAGCCACAATTTGAAACCACGCCGTGTGGAACGTGGAACCGAGCCGAAGCCGTATTTGTTATGTGTGTAACCTTAAGTCTCATATTAGTGAAGTAAATTCATTGCCATTATTATCTTATCTCATTGATACAGTGAAAGAGTTGAAGAATAATGTAATTTTTTTCACCTTTAGAGGAATAAATCAAGGAATGGTGTAGTAGATGCCTTAAATCCAGTAACAGTAACATGACATCATGACCAAATTCCACCTACAAACAAGAAGTTCATATAAAAACCAGACAAAATTAACCCTCAAACGAGGAAATATATTCACTGACAAAAACTTTCGACCGACGCACAAAAGGCCTGTTAATGTCCGTATTTGCATTTTTTATTTCATATTTTAACTTTTTACAAATGGTCACACTGAGGTATTTAGGCGCGGAAAAGTCAATTTATGTTTTTGAACAAGTACCTTGATGTTTTTCTGTTTTAAGGTTGCGGTTTTGTTGAGGTAAGCGGAGCGGAGAGATGAGCTGAGCTCGTTCGTCAAACATGTCAGTTTTTGGATTTTATTACACATCACTCCTAACACTTTTACTTTGGTCACTTCCAATCAGTTGACCTGGAAGTCATTAGGCGAGGCCTATGTTCAGCAATAAACGTCTCGTGGTTGAACTAATGACTTCAAGTGATCTGTTGGCCTTTGGGCAAATAAAGTTGTAAAAGGTTACAGAGATGTTTGCACACAAAAAGATAACCTGATCCCTAAGTAAAAAAGAATATAATCGATTATTTTACGACCACGTCAGGAGTGCAAGATTATGATGGAATAAGAGAAATAAGTAGATAATACGATTCACATTAGTGAAATAATCATCTTAGCTCACAGTCCTGGCAAAAGGCAGCAAATGCAGATGTATTAAAGCTAAAAAAAACATATTCCCGCTCCTTCACCTTAGCCCCATCTCCGAACACACCCTTATGATTTCCCAAGACATTTCTACAGTATTCCTAATGTTCTGGTGTGATGAAATATTTTTGAAAAATGTGGGAATGTCTCATAACCACAGTAGATGGGAAAGTTCCCATTTTTTATGTAAATCAGACTGCTTTTTGATGAGCTAAGTTGATTGTATGTTAGTTCACTTCGGGCGTCGGGGATCGCGCGACGAACTCCGCCCACCGTGCGGGTCTGCGGACGGCGAGCAAGGGTATCTCGCCTCTCGACCAGAATCAGACCCGTGTATACGGCGCGTCATGGTCCGCTTCAAAGAGCCATCAGACCACCACAAGACACACCCAGTAGGGTTGATGCCAACCCGGAGCTGCGGACTGCCTAGTGGGTTACCGAAGCTCCGGCTCAGAAATCAGGAGTAGGAATGGGGTGGTTTTTAATCTGTAAGAGTCTGACACTCTCTCTTGCCTCGCCCAAGGCGGGAGAAGTACTTGAGTCATTCCCTCCCCCTCAAAAAATGTATGTTAGTTACTTTCTAGTTGCTACGTAGTAATCTCAGGTAATAAATAGAATAAAAAAACATTATTTTACATTAAAGATGTTGGAATATTTAGTAGTTCCAAAAATCCATTACGAAAATTAATAGTAATCATGCTACTACTCGTACATTAGTGTTCATGCTACTTCTGAAAATTTTAAAATTTGCTAATCCTAATATTGTTTAACCTTATATTTATTATGCATCAAAACACAAACAAAAATTTGAAAACAAAGTCCAGATTTAACTCAATCAATGTGGGTCTCATCCCGATGACAGAGAACAAAGTGAAAAGTAAATGTTTACAGTAATCAGTGACTAAAGTTTACAAACTGAGGTACGCCGTGTAAATACTGGGTGGTTTTAAATCGAAAAGTTTTTTTTTTTATTTTTACTTTTTACAAACTGGATTAGGAGTTTAAAGTTTAATTGGAGATGTGATAAGGGTTTGTAATTTACATGGATGCCATGATGATCGATTGGTTTCTTTTTAACATTATGGTCTGTTCCTTGGTCAGAGGATAAGCATTGCCATACAACGTGGCAATGCTGCCAGCCTTCTGGACACTTTTCCTAGTGACGTCGAAGCGGATGATTTTTTTCATGCTTTGTATGTGCTACAGCTATGCTTCGGCACGAGCATGGGTCGGTCTGACCGGAGTGTTACCACGGCCTCACAGAAAACCGAATTGAACAACGTTTGCGTAGTGTTTTGTTGAGCGAGTGAGGTTACCGGAGGCCCATTTACCCCTCCCTAATCTTCCCAATCCCCGATTTCCCAAACACCCTTAAATTTGTAACCCCTCAAAGGCCAGCAACGCACTTGTAACGTCTCTGGTGTTTCGGTAGTCCATGGGCGGCGACGATTGCTTACCATCAGGTGATCCGTCTGCTCGTTTACCGGCCTATACCACTAAAAAGATATCAAAATCTAACAATTATCTAAAACAGCATACTTTGTCATCACTTGGTCAACAGCTGAAAAGCCCAACGCCTACACACATCCATAAAAGTTAATGGCTAGTTAGGCCAACATTTGATGGTCATTTATAACACGACTTTAGTTGAACAACATAAATGAGTCTCTTGATGTAGCGATAAAAGTATTTTACGTTAGAAATATGGGTCATTAAGTCGTCGAGTGTTTGTAAGACTTACTTAATTACATTTTGATGAGAACTTTTTTTGATGTGTATGTGAATTTTGTTATGGATAATTTTTCGTGATATTTTTTATCTTGCTTTTATTTTTCAAAGAGCTTGGGCATGACGTACTTACGTTCTAGATAATAGTCAAATACTTACCCTTGTAAGTATTTGACTCAATGTAAACTACGAATTTAATTTATCATCATTATTATCAGCAACACGTCTTCTACTTCTGAAGACAAGCCTCCCAATATCATTAAGGTCACCCAAGTCAGTTCCATAAAAATCCGTTCAGTAGTTTCAGCCTCATTGACGGACAATCATTAAAACATCCAAACTAACAAACATTCACATTTATAATAGTAGTTATTACGATATTAATTGCTGAACACAGGCGTCCCGAAACATTATTGAGGATTTGAAATTTAAAAACCCACTAGATACTTACCTGACTCGAAAATTTAATTTAAAATCCTTAGCTAGTCGAATTTCTTGACCACCAAAACAAACAAACATTCAAAACAATAATGCCACAACCTCATCACTACACATATTAATTAAAAATGACCTAGAAAACCAAGGTTTTGACCCTAAAACACCCTGAAATATAATCACGAAACCCCAAAAACCCCACCATTAAACCAAAGGGGTCTAATATCACACTCAAGCCTTGTCATTAGAACAAAGAATTTTTCATACACGTCTGTACCATCTCAATTAGAAATAATGGTTTCATTAAGAAGCGAAAATGTGCTTCCTGAAATTTCTGTTTGTACAAAGTTTTCAGTTTCAGGGTGCTTTTCCACCAGAGATGTGTTATGCTACGTTGCTGTGGATGTGTTTGGCTTCAACTAAGTTGTAGAGAATTTTGAATTCTACAATATTGGTATTAACTGCAAATACCATAAACCCATAGGAAATGAGATATTTCCAAAAAGCGCAAAAAAACGATTTTTGGGACCTTTGGACCTTAAAATTTAATAGTTGCTTACACCCTACCATATGTAGGTTTTGAGACAAGTTTTAGGGGGTCAATATACAAGTATATGCAAAGTTACAGCTGGGTATCTCGAATTCCGAGGTGAATTCCTAAATTGACTGGACTACTAATGATATTCATTAGTACACATAGCTTAGCACAGGTGGAAACGGGTTTAAGTAAGATATGTTTTTGAAAGATGTATGCTATGCACGACTTCCCTACTATCGATACATCGCATACTCGAACTGCGCATCTTTCTCGCACAGCTACTTTGCGGCGGCGCATCTTCATTTCACATTTTACTCGCACAGCTACATAGCTTAGTATTAGCGGAAGCGGTCACATAGTTTCACAGCTTAGCTATTAAATTATCGTAGCATTGTTGCATTCGGATCTGCGGATTACCTAACGGGTTTACCAGGGATCTGGCTCGAAGGGCAGAAGAAGGAACGGGGTGGTTTTTAGTCAGTAAGAATCTGACACTTCCTCTCACTTCGGTCAAGGCGGGAGAAGTAAGTGGTTGATCTTTCCTTTTAAAAATAAATAGTTATATAAGAGATCTCTGGTGGAAAAGCACCCTCAGCCTCTCATTTATTTTGTTACAAGAAAATTAAGACAAGAAAACCACTATTTGCCCTTTGATATTTGAATTTCTCATATGTCAAAGATTGTATTGAGTTGTGTATGTTTACAATAATTCACACTTGAGGTAGCAAAGTAAGTCTTCATTTTGTACCGTTTGTTATATGAATAAAGCAGTTTGTGTTACCTATATTTAGCTCGTTCTCAATGCTTTGTGAATATGAGTACAGATACGTACTTGGATTTGTATGAAACAATATTAATGTGTGATTCGTAGAATATGACGTACTCAATGGTTTCTTCCTATCCTCATGTGACAAAATAATTGGTTAAAATGTAAAAGGTGGAAATCATACTTCATTAGCTGGTGGAATATCGTTAACGAGTTTGTAAGAATTAGTTTGGAGCTTCGCTAGGAAAATAAGGTTAATTAGACATGATCTGTAACCACTATACACAAAGCAAAAATCTTCTAAGCATACGAAACATTTTTTTCAAGAGATTTATTTAGCTTGTCCTATTTATTTGTTTGGGTCATATTTAGTATTTGGTGTTTAACTGTCTGATTGATCTGATATTTGTTACACACTCTTTATCTTAATAACCATACAATGCCAATAAGTTTATTAAAACCGTTTAATATAATTATGTATTACTTGTTTGCACTTGATTCTACACCCCTTTTTACCCCTTCAGAAGTAAAATTACTATTACTAACAATAAAAGCACGTAAAACATTCATCAACCAAATGTTCTCCAAAATCTTCAGTCAGCAGCATCGAGCTATACATCATAGTAAATGAGAAAACTTTGATTAGAACCTTCTGGAATTCATTAGCAGCCACCAACGAAATTACCATTTGTAAAAACTTGGCTCAGATTAGTATTACGACAGGGAATCAGATAATGACTTAGAAAAGTAGAGGTATTTACTATTTTTCTTGATTTTTATCTTTCATTACTATGTCAATAATTTCGTAGTGGCCCGGAGGTTTAAAAAGCCATGGGGGTCCGTATTCGAAACCTACCAACGACAAGTACCAATGTGACTTTTTCCGAGTTATATGTACTTTTTCAGATTATTTAGACACCACTGACAAACAGTGAAGGAAAATATCGTGAGGAAACCTGGGCTTATAATTTCTATAGTGATTAATGCTCAAATCTTGGCCGTGTCAGAAGAGGCCTTTGGTCAACAGTGGCCATTAATAAGCTATTGATATGTGTGTGTGTGTGTATTGAACAGTCAATATAATCAATACATCTATCTACCTCTATCCAAGAATAACAGGCGTGCTTAAACAAGTTTACATAACAACAAACAGGCAGAACATTCGAGGAGTAAATACTATGAATTTTTAAAAAGTCACAACTTTATCCAATTTAATGCTTTAAGGCAATGGAACAACGTCCAGAGTCAGTAATTACGAGTATACGAAGAAACTACACAACCTCTAATTAGTGGGATAAATAAGTGGCTTTAAAATAAGGGGAAGTTAATTTTGTTTAAATTGGAACGGGTCATGGTTGGCTCTGTAATGGATTTTGGCTTTACTTGCGGTAGAGTTGAGTTTTTGAGTGGCTACATTAAACTAGGTTCAGTTTTTTATGATGAATAAAATATGATTTCAATTTTCAGTAATAAAACAGGCATAGAAACATGTATAATGAATAATAAGTGTGTTCACTTTTTGCATAAATCTACCAAATCCTTTGGAGAACGATGCTATGCTTTTTTTTGCAACCATGGTCGTCTCAGGGCAGGGCAAAGGTCTCCCTACCCTCCTTCAAATCGTGGATTTATATAGCCATAATAAGCTGATCAAAGAATTGACCGAAACAGTCCTGCTCAGTAGTCGCAGTTATTGTTGCCACCGGAAAATAATAATTTCCTAGGAAAATTATAATCTTGCGAGGAAAAAAAAACTTAGGAAAATTGTAATCATTTGTAGGAAAAAAATGTTCCTAGGAAATTTACAAACTTACGATTCTTATTATTTTCAGCTACGAAGAAAATATCATAGTCATACCTTTACCAATTTCCTCATGTCTCGCGCTAACAACAAAAAGGAAGAGACCATGATGTGAACAGTGAACACGACAATTGAATCACACCTATATGAAATATTGTCAATCCAGAACTCCGTAACATATCCAAGTGAAAATTGCTCCATGAATCGAAAGTAGGGTTTCATATGACAACATTAATTTTCCGGTTCACCTATTACTTTTATTCAATTCACATGTCCACACAATTATGAACTTTATTCTCTAGAAATTAGTTGTGAAGATAGAATTTTGAGGGGCGCAGAAAACATTTTGCTTGGTAACTCCTCTCGCTTCGTAATTCCCTGTGAGAAATGTTAAGAATTTGTGTCGACATGTGAACAGCTGGTGATATATAAAGTACTTCAGTTTTCGTGCGTCGCTCCCATTAACAGAGACTGGGGAACTTTGCTTCTCCCTCTATATTTGTACTAATTAACAGAAATTCTATTTATAAATTTTAAATGATATTTGAACTTGAGTTCAAACTTAAATGTCAAGCGCTTTCGAACCTAATATAGGACGTGATTGGGGTAATAAAATTGGTAATTGGTTCATCAAGGAACCTTTTTTTGAGGGAGGAAATTCATAAAATAACTTCTTCAGCCTTGGGCGAGGAGAAAGGGAGTGTCAGACTCTTAGACTCTTACTGACTCAAAACCACCCCGTTTAGGAACAAGGAGTCAGCTTCTGGTTTTCGATTCGGAGCCCCGGTATCCCGCTAGGTAGTCCGCAACTTCGGGTCTGCATCAGCCCATATAATCATATCTTGAAATGAATATTTTGCCAATGTTTAGACACTTCAGATGACCGAAGGGCTCCCTACTAACCTAACTTTGTCAAAGGCTTAGCATTTCAACGTGGCAAAGCTGCCAACCTATTGTGTACTAACTTCCTCATAACACCGATGAGGATTATTTCTACGATGCTTTAAGTTTTTATTTTTAAGTTATAGTTATTATTATTTAGTTAGAACCACTAAAATCTAGTTACCAATCAATTTTAAAACTGACCTACATAAAAACAGGTCAAAACAGAACCAGTCGTTCAAACAAATAAAAAGACTACAGCTGAACAAAATCCCGACAAATATGTATGTCATAAAAGACTAATAAAATGAAAGCGTAAATTCTCGGTTTTCAAACGCAGTGTTAACAAAGACATGCCGCCAAGCCACGATGTTGCCAAACTAAAAAAAAAAAAACTGGAAGCGCAGAGCGACGTTATGACGTACTGGAACTACTGGAAGGCAAGCAAATGCAGTAGTCGACATGTGTACGGTACATACGATTTCTAGGGTTCTGCAAAATACTTGGGTAGTACAATTTAACTAGTAAGGACAATCAGTAAAACATATTTTTTGGAATAGGTAAGCAATCGCCGCCGCCCAAAGACATCCGCAACACTAGAGGAGTCACAAGTACGTTGCCGGCCTTTTAAAAAGGCCTACGCTCTTTTCTTGAAGGTTTTTGATCATAATAATTAAAAAAGCATTTTTAGCGTTGTTAAAATTTTTTATTCACAATGTCTTAAGATGGAAGCCATAATACTTTACTCGACTTCAACTACCTCAAACAATACCACATACACTACTGCTGTATCTGTATCTTGCTTATACTCCAAATTAGTCATGATTCGTCTTGTATTTATAGGCAAACAGCAATGAACTCTTACTTATTTGGAATTCTAAATAAGTAATTTTTAAGTAACGATTAAAATCACATAAAATTTTTTCAATGATACGGAATACGCAAAACACTATCCCACTCAATATTGGCTAGAATACAGACTATTCTATTTAAATTCGAAACTGCTTGGTCGCGAGTGGAGATGTAACATTTTTGACACTTGGAAATGTTAAGCTCGCCACTCGATGCACGGAAAATGGCGTACTCGTTATGCAAAAGAAAACTTTGTTTCAGAAAATTTTCACATTTCACTGAAAATATTTTTCCCTTTGTATGATTATTTTCGAGGCTTATAGTATGTTATGTATTTTAAAATTGTTTTATAATACCGCTCGTTGCGTTGTTGGTTTTGTTTAAAATTTCGTAGTTTACGTTTAATTGGTACTATGAATGTCCGAGGGGTATTTGAAAGGATTTTTAATCTTTTATGCGATGTTTTAAGCTCTGTTAGGAAAACAATTAACTGTTTTGAATGTGCAATCAATAATTACAGAAGAAGCAAGAAGTGTACTAGCATTAGAACTCGAAACGGGATTTTTTTTTTTTTTTTTGAGGGGGGAAATCATCCAATTACTTCTCTCGCTCTGGACGAGGCGAGAGGGAGTGTCAGACTCTTACTGACTAAAAACCACCCCGTTCCTACTCCTGCCTTTCGAACCAGAGCCCCGGTAAACCCGTTAGGTAGTCCGCAGCTCCGGATCAGGCATCAGCCCTACTGGGCCCCATCTGAAATGGGATATTTACCGTGTTTTTTCATTTCTATGAGTTTCTGATGTTCAACCGTGATCATGGCGCTTGCAACATCGGAATAATCGTGCCGAAATATCGGAAACTCACAACGTGGTAAATATCCAGTTTTAAGTTCTAGTGTTAGTGACCATGTCAGTTTAAAAAAAAAAAGCAAGAAGTGGATCAACCGCTAAAGCAAATACCTAACATTTAAAATTGCAATTTCCCAGAACAAGTTCCTTCTAAGACATAGTGGACATTATAAATGTAACAAATAATTCAAGGCGAGCTCCTTAGATCTCTAAGCGTCACTTAATCACGGTACGTCGGACTTGTAGACGGAATGTGTAACTAGCACTAGTTTAGTGTTGAATAATGGCCACTACCTCTACCATGAGTTTAAAGCAACAGTATTCTAAGTGTGGGTTAGCGGGTTTACCGGGGCTCCGGCTTGAAAAGCAGGAGTAGGAACGGGGTGGTTTTTAGTCAGTAAGAGTCTGACACTCGCCTAAGGCCAGAGAAGTTATTGGATGATATTCACACCTAAAAAAAAACAAGGTGTTCCCACACTTTGTTTTCCTCACAGAAAACTAGTGTGAAACAATGCTTGCGTTATGAGGTGACCGAAGGCTTAATCGTCTCCTCTCATCTGCAATCCCCAAATCCATCATCATCAGCCGAGAGACGTCCACTGATGAACAAAGGCCTCCCAAAATCCCCCAATCGTCAAATCCCTAACACCAAAAGGCCGTATTTGCACTTGTAACTTCTTGGTGTTCCAGTTGTCCGTGGGTGGCACCGATTGCTTACCATCAGGTTCACATAGGGTGATCTCTATGCCAGAAAATACGTGGTCGCTTTCGAGTATCGAGAAAATGCTATAGCTTGAGACTCATAGTAGCGGTACAGGAGATGAAGGCGGAAGCTGAGCTGTTTCGGAGTAAGGACATTAGGTATACATTAGGATATCTGTGAGTATTTTGTTGAGAGGTCATGGTTTAAGTTGGAACTAGTTTCTGCCCCTAGCTTTGTACTTTTCCTTCTCAGTACTCGCAACTATAATTATGTTGGAAAACAAGAAGTTAAAGTAAGAACAAGGAGTAGATAAAATATGTAGAGATGAAATAAAAACTTATTTTTGTATTGCATTTGTTAAAATATACATATAAATAAAATATACATATACAGCGATAATAATTAATGCTGAAGTTACGGTTAAAATCCTTAACAAAAATGGTGACACGCGCCGTGACACAATTATTTATACTATAAAACAAATTAATATAAACTTGTACAGTTTGTCTGTACACCGTTCGAACAAAAAGCCAGTCTGAAATTTTAACGAAGCAAAAGAATATTATTATTTTCTCATAAAAATGTTTTAATAAGCGCGTACTTAATTAAAAAACACGTTTAAAAAAACTACATAACTGTCTACATTTTGTTTTGAACTATTTTCATTAATAAAGAGTCTTAAAATACTTTATCGATTGAACGTTTCACATTCTTCAGCGAATGCTTTACAACGTAGCAATGCTGTTGCCACTACAACGCAGTAATTTGTTTACCAAAACAAAATAAGAGTTAGTAGAATGTACCTAATTTCTTTTTTTATTCTATTGAAATAAAATGGGATGGCGATTAGTATAATTTATCTTTTTATGGGATAAGTGACCTGATGGTTAACACTCAGCGGCGCCTATTGACACCTAAAACACTAGAGGCTTTTACAAGTGCGTGGCATTTTGGGGTTAGGAATTTGAGGATAGTTGGGAATTCGGGGATTGAGAAGATTAGGGAAGGTGGTGTTTGGGCCTTCGGTAACCTTCACTCACATGTCGAAACACCTTAGTAACTCACAGAAAACCGACGTGAAACAACTCTGCTTTGTGTTTTGTTATGCGAGTGAGGTAATCTGAGGCCCAATCACCTCTATCCCCCAAAATCCTTAAATTCCTAACACACTAAAGCCCCGGTAACGCACTTGTAACGCCTCTCGTGTTTCAATTGTCAATGAGCGGCGACGATTGCTTACCATCAGGTGATCCGTCTGCTCGTTTACCAGCTTATACCATAAAAAAAGTCGGTACTCTACGTATTAGTATTCACCCTAACAGACATCAAGACATAATGTAGCATTTATGATTAATATAAGCCACTATATCGACTGTCGCTCATCATAATATGTATCTACATAGCTAATATTATTGGCTTCAAAGCACTTTGTGTAAACATATGTATTATACCATGTATAGTAATGTTAATACATAGGAGATATGATAGTGTTTTGCATAATTCAGTATGTGTTCGATCAATAATGTTACATTACCTGCTTAGTCCCTTAACACTTAAAATGTCACAATGTATTGTGTCGTCGGCCATCAGTGAGGTAACAAAGCAGTCAGAAATTTTATGTAGCTCTATTAGTTGTATAAAATTTTTGCTTGCTTTGTTGGTCTTGTTTATAGCGCTAAGTGCTTGCGAAGATTATATCATCAATTTCTCCTAAATCTGAACGAAATAATAACGTTTTATTGAACTAATATAGAGAGATAGTGACAAATCCGACTAATCAAAGATTATGACAGATTTTAAGTCTATTATAATACCGATACGGAGTCGCGGAAAACCTAACGGGTTACCGAAGCTCCAGCTAGAAGAAGGAGCAAGCACGGGCTTGTATTTAATCAGTAAGAGTCTCACACTCTTTCTCTCTCTCCTCACTTAAGGCGGGAGAAGTCATTGGATGACTTCCCCCCTTAAAAATCTTTACGTAACCCTTTGCCCTCCTTTATCATCATGATTTTGTTGTATTTCTATAGAGATTCTTTAATTTCATTACATTCGAACTAACAAAAAATGAAATAGATTACAACCTTTCCCATAAAGGAAAAACAAACACAAACAATACCGTCCACAAAATCATAACACCACAACACCAGTCACAAACATCACCCGACACAAACGCACAATTAAATCACAGCGCACATTTTTGCGGCGCATTTTAATCAACAACAGTGTTGCCGACTTTAACTTCCACATCAGTCGAGTAATGGTATTAGAGAAATGACGTCATTACGGCGAGTGCCGCCCCGACTGCACTGAAAGGACCGTTGCAATTAAATTTAATACGATCCCCCATTTTCAGTGCATTTGCGTAGGCTGTGTTTGGGAGTTATAAACGGAATTTTAACCTAAGTTTTGCTTTGTGATGGTGAATTGTTAAATGACACGATGTTTTGGCAAAGTGTGGTTTAACATCAACAGTCATAATATATATGGCTGTTATTTCTTTAATGGATTAGTTTGTTTTTATGGTATAAGCCGGTAAACCAGCAGACGGATCATTTGATAGTAAGCAATCGCCGCCGCCCTTGGTGACCAGAAATACCAGAGGCGTTACAAGTGCGTTGCAGGCCTTTTGGGGATTAGGAATTGGAGCGTTGGGAAATCGAGGATTGGTAAGATTGGGAAAGGGGATATTTGGACCTCCTGTAACCTCACTCACACAACGAAATACACCGCAAGCGTTGTTTCACGTCGGTTTTCTGTGAGGCCATGGTTTCACTCCGGTCGAGCTGGTCAATTTATATCGAAGCATGGCTCTCCCACTCCGAGATTTATTTTTTGATTTGATTATTTTTGGCAAAGAAAATATCAAATAAGGTAAAATACATAAAGTTAATTAAGCAGAGATCAATAATGTCTAGTTTAAAAATCATTAGCACACACTTACACACATGGACTGGAGATGACGAAACAACGTTGATTAAATTCAAATGGCTTATGTACCTGTAATTACATACTATTTACCTTAGTGTATATAATATTATTAATAGCATTTAACCACACATAATATAGTGATATTGTCAGAGACAGCATTCAAAGCGTACCTATAGGTACTCCAAGTAATAATGTTAGCAACATGTTATTGAAACAAAGTGTCATTATCTTTAGCTTTGAGACATAATATTATCTACCTTGACTTAATAGGTATATCAATATGCATAAGTTACATAATATTGACGCCAGCTTCTCAAGCATGAGAGTGCGAGTTAGACACCTACCAGCGACAAGTACAAATGTGACTTTTTTCGAGTTATAATTATGTACTTTCTGAGATTATTAAGACATCATTGACAAACGGTGAACATAAATATCGTGAGGAAACCTGGACTTATAATTTCTAATTATTAGTTTGAAATCGCCATCTGCATTGACTAAGCGTGGTAATTAATGCTCAAACCTTCTACGAGTGAAAACAAGCCTTTGGTCAGCAGTGGCGTCATCATCATATTGCTTTGTAAATCTCGAGCGATACGAGGCAAGTTCATTACAATTAAAAGGGTTTATCATTTCAAACACTTTACCTCCTCTAAGGCCTTATACATACATTTCGTTCCTCTATAGATATTTCAAAGAAAAACAGACATGTCACGTATGCAAAAACCGATCACGTCCAAATCTAGTCTCCAGGCAAAAAATCTTCGACAAGAATTTAAGGCAGAATTTCAAATTCCAATCAACGCTGTTACGAGTACAGGGGGCTCCTAAATCTATTTGCCATCCTAAATCCATATGGGTATGAGCAAAAAGCCAAGCACATCCACTCACGCTGATTAGGTATCGTTGAATCGTTAGTGATCATCCATCATGGTGTCACGCGGGCTCAACCCGTCCGCCATTGTCTCAGCAGTGTCCAAAACTTGGCACAGTTTAATAAGAACTGGTTGATGTATAGCTTAGAAGTTTTGTAGTTATACGAGAAGATATTTTGTTCAGTACAGTGGTACTGAACTAAACCAAAACAATAAAACTATTTGACCTTGAAAAAGTTGCTTTAGAATAGTGAGTCTAAAGCAAATTTTTCAAGGTCAAATTGTTTTATTGTTTTGATTTAGTTTTAGGATAATTTAATATAACACCACGTTTGATATTATCAAAATATAACACAGTCACTTTTTGACTGATGAGAAAATGAAAGTCGAAAAACTCTTTGATCAACTATTTTGGTCAAACGAATTATTAAGTAACTGTGTGCAAAGCTACTAGTCAAGAAGGACAGAACTTGAAAGACGATATGTACAAAAACCTACGTGTTACCAAACTCCATGATGATGAGAGAATGATGAGCAGAGTAAAACGGACGTTATACCAATACCATTTCTTAATTAACTAAAAATCACGATTTAATATAATAGTGAGAAGCTCTACTAGTTTCATTTCAGAATCATCGTCTCATGATGAACTGTCCCTCTTCGAGACGAGAGACAATGATTTTCTTCATTAATTTACGTGAGTAATCCGTTTATTTATTTAATTTAGTATGTCTCACGATATTTATTATAAAAATGCCATTTCTTAATTCCTTCAAATAATTGAAAATAAGATAAACGGCAGTTCTCAATAAAATATCTGTCCGTATATTTCCAAGCCGCCGATATTTGAACTAGTACAACTAATGTTTCTTGTTGTTGTTTAACTCTCGTGTAGCCCGTAAGTGTTACCTTTCGTGTTCGAACTAAGCGGTTTGGTACATATTAATTTTGGTGAAATACTGTTCGAGAACTTTCTGTAGGTAGCGCATACATATACAGTACTTGGTACATTGTTTAATGCATGCAGGATATAACTTTGTTGAATACTGCTATTGCTGGATTGTAAGTTGTTGGAAAGCCAAGGTTCTGGACTTCTGAGATTGTTCTGTCGATTGGATAAGTATTTAAAAAGAGCTATCGCTTTTGTTGCTACTTATAGCACCTATAAAATACCTTCAGTGGTTGCAGTATCATTTATTAATTGCCAATAGTAAATTGCGAGTTAGCAGTTCCATTTTGAAAAAGGAGGTGATCTCATTACCAATTCAAAAACACTTCGAAACTATTTACGGTCTTAATAATAAAACTGACAGCCACTATAAACGCGTACGGCGCGTCGCGTTCCGCGCGCGTGTCTAAGAGCTGATGGCTCGATCACCACAGATTGGGCCCGGTAGGGCTGATGCCTGATCCGGAGTTGCGCACTACCTAGCGGGTCAATCGGGGCTCTGGCTCAAAAAGTAGAAGTAGGAACGGAGTGGTTTTTAGTTAATAAGAGTCTGGCACTTCCTTTCGCCTAGCCCAAGGCGGGAGAAGTAATTGGATTCTCCCCTCAAAAAAAAAAAAAAAAATACCACTATAAATTAACGTATAATCAAAACTTTAACGTTTTAAAAAGAAGTAGCCTAAGTACCTAGTTATAAATAGTATCAAAGTACTAAAAACACACACAACTCTATAAAAAGGATGTCCAAAAAACCAATCAAATCACAAACTAAAAACAAAAGCCGCATACAAGTCGTTCCAAACAAAAAGACAGAAAAAAAAAATAGATCGAAAACGTAAGCGCTGAAGAGGCTGTGAATGGAACGTGGGTGTTCAGAATTGGGTAAAGTTAGGCCATTTAGTGAAACACGAACGAATACGGTATACATTGATCGTTGTACGTATATGTGTTGCATTGCAAGTCTCGTAAATATCTTCAATGGATGTTGAGAATTGATGTCCTTCCTTTGGGTTTGTTTCAGAAACGGATTTGTAAGGGAATTGGATGTTGGGAGTTTGTTTATTTTAATGGTCGGTGTAAATGTAATTGTTTCAATCTGTGACTTTGATAGCATCATATCGCTTCGTTTCTTTGCTTGTTTTTTTGAGGTTGTATTGTGTTTTTAGGAACATTTATTTTGCTAGTTATTGATTGAGTTTACGGAATGAATCTAAACTTAAACTGGTGGTGGTTTTTTTAAAAAAACAATAGAACATTTAATAATACTTTGACAATTGAGCTTTAATTATATCCTATAAGGAAACTGTTTCGGAAATCGATTTTAATGGCATTTCATTATCATATATTGAGTCGCCATTGTTCAATGGCTCTCTAGGGGTAGTAACGACTTTGGTAACTGCTACATCTTCTGAATTATAATCATTGTTTACCTTTACTTTATCAGCTTTTTATATATTTTTCATTTATTTCTAACGAAACTTTTTGCCTCGCGCAGCAGAACTGTGAAATGAGCTGTCGTCTGTGGTATTTACGAACTTATTATTTTACCGTCAAACCTTCAAGAAAAGTGACTCATGACTCCTCTGGTGTTCCGGGTGTCCATGGGTGGCGCTGATCACTTTCCATCAGGTGACCTGTCTGCTTGTTTGGCCCCCTATTCTATGAAAGAATCCCTACAATTTTTAGGTCCATTTAATTTATTTCAGTATTTGCTACTTTATCTTGCTTTAGCTTCACCACAATGAAATCCAGTTATTAAACCACTCCATCAAAGTGGAGTACACTAGGTACTTGTACACTACATCAGAACTCAATGATATCACAATCCGACCATTATAAGTTGACCCGCAATGACACTTTTGTTTTCATCAGCCAGGTTCTAAGTAAGCTGGTCCTTTACAGCATGTATTGTATTCTCAACGTAGACTTGGATAAGGGGCTTGGAAATTGTTTTACGTGTCACATTATGTAACGAACGAGACTGTTCTCTTTGAACGCGTTTTGAATTGTTAAAGATATCGACCGATTTCTTTGGGGATGAGATTTTATAATGGCATGCTTTGTTTTGTGTTTAAGAAAATACTTTACTTTAGGTACGTTGTAGAGTTGGAGGGGCACTTTCAAAAGTATGTTGTTTAAATGTGAATTGGTTTTCTTTATTTTTATAATAACTATCGTGAGATTTAAATTAATTAAAACGGTTTACTCACGTAAATATATTGAGAAAAGCTCTATTACTTTCGAGTCACAGAGGGACTTTTAATCATGAGCAGCTTGCATAGACGCTTTTCTTAAGTTTATTTTGTACGAAGGTTTTATTTATTATTTTATACAAGATTTATCGTTTAAAATCGTGACTATTAGATTAAAGCGTACTTGTTTGTTGATTTGGATGTTTGGATTTTTATCCGTCAATCACTCTGAAACTACAGAACGGATTTTGATGAAATTTGGTATACAGATAGGGTATGAGGTGACTTGGGTGATAGGATATAGGATTTTTTTATTCCACGGGAAAGCAGACAAACCCCTGGCAGAACTAGTTACTTATATTAAGCTACATAGGCGTAACAATAATTTTTCATAAAATAAACAAAACAGTGAAGTATATATTCAGTATACTATTTTTATGTCTATCCAAAGCTGCGGCCTACCTAGCGGATTTACCGGGGCTCCGGCTCGAAAAGCATGAGTAGGAACGGGGTGGTTTTTAGTTGTTTTAGTCTTAAACAAAACCCTTATGGTAACTTTAACATTTTATGACAATAATAAGGAAAATAACTGAACATAGCAACAATATCTATGAATGTACATTAAAACACAAAGTTATTGAAACCACGAGACAACAAAGGCTTTTTCTAGAAAGCCACAAATTGGAATTTCTAATAAGATATTAATACAAAAGCCTTTCTTGGCAAAATGGAAGACAAGACGATAATAATGAAATGTAACTCCACCGACTCCACGACAAATTTATTGTTAGTATTAATTTAATGGAAGATATTGGTGTAAGAATTTGTTCAAGAATTACGAAAACAAAAACTTGTGTAATTCTAATTAAACGCATGGTTGAATCGGCTTCTCTGCAACGAATAATGTGAATATTTACCACAAATATTACATGTATACACAAATACTTGAAGAAACATGCTTCAGCACAAGTAAAAGCACGGCCTCACAGAAAACCGACGTGAAACAACGCTTGCGTTGTGTTTCATCGTGTGAGTGAAGTTACTTGAGGCCCAATTACCACCCTTCCCAAACTCCCCAACCCCGACTCCCAACTATTTTCAAATTCCTAACCCCCAAAAGGCCTGGAAAGCTCTTCTAACGCCTCTGGTGTTTCGGGTGTTCATGGGCGGCGTTGATTGCTTACCTTCAGGTGATTTACCTCCTTTTTACTGGTCTATACCATGAAAAAAAGACACCTAAATAATGGCATAATATGTATATGACAATTTTGTGTGTTAATGTATTTTTAGCAGAAAATCTTTAATCACTTTATTAAACAATGTATTGTTGAATGTGTTTTACCAATTTGCAATTTAAATATTTAAATATTCACGTAACTGTCAGCTGGTATTTCTATAATGTATTTATTGCCAGGCAAAAGTAAACTTAAATTTGATGGAAACTAGTCAGTTTGAAATTATTTTTCTTTTAAGTTTCCACGACGGGGTATACATCAATTTTATTATAACTTTCGTGAGACATACTAAATTAATTATTATGTTATCGGCTTACTCACGTAACTGTTTGACGAGGATCTCAACCAGTTTCAAGCCAATGGTAGAGGCTCATATTCATTAGCAGCATTTAACAACTCATCTCAACTATGCTTTTAAAAAATAAATCTATAAATGATGGATCAAGCACTAGTTTTATCATGCTTTTAACTTTTGTACTATTAATTGAAATCTACAAAAAAATCTGCCAAATGAAAAGCAATAGCCAAATAGAATTGTTCAAAAAACGCCGCTAAATATTTTTACTAGCTGCTGACTACCTAGCGGGTTTACCAGGGCTCCAGTTCGAAAAGCAGGAGTAGGAACGGGGTGATTTAAAAAAATACTATTCAATAAATGTTTGAGAACCTTGTTTCCCTTATTTCCTAAAAAATATCACTTAAATATAACAGGAATGAAATAAATTAATGTACAGGTATCTGTCCAATCAATGAATCTTGCATAGTAATAAAAAAAATAGATAAAACGATATGTTGCATTTATATCGTATGTCTGATTACTTTATCTGACAATTTCAATTGAAATTGCAATGAACGGCTGTAACTATTATTTTAGCTTTCCATGCAGTTTATTTTATACTGTTGTCAAATTACTCGGACTATTTAACATCGACGCTCTGTTGAGCGTTATGTTACAACTTTGATTGGTCACTTTTTTATTTAAATAACAAAAAAAGGCAAAGCAAAACATTGTGGAACTCAGAATAAATACTTTCTGTATAGTATTTCAAGTTTTCCATTCTAATCCAAATAGGTTTCCCGTATTAACACGCAGGACAATATAATAATAATATACATCACAATACTCCATCATGGGATCAGTCTAAAAAACCAATAACCTGAAAAATTTTGACGATAAATCGTTTAAAACTGTTAACCAAAAAACAATCCTTATTGCATACTGAACATTTTAATATTAAGAAAACTATTGTCTATTAGAGATTGGTTTATATTAAATATATATAATTACTTTCACTATAAATAAGTTTCATGTGAATAGACTAACAAATATAGACACAAATAACATTACAAGCACATTTGGAGCCTAATTCTAATATACAAAACAAATGTAGCTAAATTCTTTAATATTGTTAGCAACGTAACTCAGGACTGCGTTCAAATTCATTTGCAGTATTTTAAAACCCCTATAAAAACGTATAAAAATATTAAACATGTTTTACATCAATTTATTGCATATTTTTTGCAATATTTTGCTATAAAATTGTTCTGCGGTACCTCTCGTGGTCAGGTTTAACGCAACACACACCTGCGATCACAATTTATAGTAAACGTTTCCTCAATATTTTATATAGCCACAACATTTTATATATCTTACTTTTAATTTGTTTGTTCGAACAAATTGGTTTTACCGTAGACTGACTAAAAATATAGGCTGAAAATTTATTTATAATTACTTTGTCAATTTCGGCATTCTGGTGGGGTAAAAACTGGTCTACATGTTATTCTAGACCAAAATCTGTTCGTTTCATTTCAATTCCTTTAGCCGTTTTGGCTTGAAGGAGTAACAAATAAATTTCGCATTTATAATATGGCTTGATATGTCTATGTATATTAATAAGACATTGAGTTATATTGCAGTTTCAATCAGTCTCGATATAAAAATCAGTATATATTTTTTATTATTTATTTAATGCTCTTCACACATATAACAATGAATGACGCACAATGACTTATGGTAGTCTCTATTCATAAAATACCTTTTAAAATAATTTATCAACCGTAGGTAGTTTAGTTTTATAGGTAGTTACAGAATCGATAACAGTTATTATGCGGCATGACATAAATATTGAATTAATATATCTCACGTACTGAATACTCACGTAGTTTTGATAAAATCTCTAGATTTGTGCGAATCTTAATTGTTGAAATGTAATGGAAAGGACAAGTTTACATTCTGGCGATCTGATAACTTTATATTGATATTGATTTCATTAATCTTGATTCAGGGATTCCCAAACTTTGATAATATTATTATTTAGACGTAATTATTAACTTTTGTCTGTATGGGACCATTCTATGTGCACCAAATCCGCTAACCTGCATTGACCAAGCATGGTAACTAGTGCTCAAACCTTCTCCATGCGAGAAGAGGCTTTGGTGCAGCACTTATCCCGTGCGTGCGGCGCGTCGCATACTGCGCGCGCCATAAAGATCCATCAGACCACCACAGACGGGGTCCAGTAGGACTGATGCTGACCAAAGCAGGAGTAGGAATGCTGAAAAGCCACCCCGGTTTTAGTCAGTTAGAGTCTGACACTTCCTCGCGCTTTGCTCAATGCGACAGAAGTTATTAGATGATTTTCCCCCACAAAACATAAACTCCCCCACACAAAGTGGCCATTAATCAACAGCCTGTTGATGTAATCTGTATGTTCCAAATCCTATTATCATATATTCCAAATCACAGGAACTTAGAACCATTTTTTAGAATGTGTAGCGAGTGGCATAGACGACGACAAGTTTACAATATTATGCTTTTGTCGTAAAAACACGTACTACAATGAATTTCTGTGGTGTAGAACCATATTTCTGACAGAAATTCATCAATTTGTTTAACATACAATATTTGAGAAGTCACTCTCAGAACAGACAAACAAACACACTAATCATTTTAAACGTATATATTTATAAAAGTTTATTCATCATTCGATTCGATAGAGGTAAGGAAAAAAAAAGATTAAAACTCATTATATTTTTATCAGATGTCAATCATTTTGCAGATCTATATAAATAACGAAGTCATACTTTTGACATTCACATTATCAAACATGGCGGCGAAGCTATTAACTTTGCTAGTGGTTGTGGCAGCTCTGACCGGAGGTAAGGACGATATTTTTAATTTATAATTATACCAGTGATCCGCCCCAGCTTCGCATAGGTGTAATGGTGATATATTATGCATGCATTATACATATAAGCGTTCTTCTTAAATCACTCTATCTATTAAAAAAAAACAGATCAAAATCAGTTGCGTAGTTTTAAAGATTTAAGATTACAAATAATATAATTTTAGTGGCTAATAATAGTAAAATGAAGTGTTAAAATAAATATCGAGAATGTAAGATTCCTTATGCAGTATTAAAATATAATATTAGAATCATACTAGTGGTCCAGAATGGTCCAAAAATAGTCCAGAAGGGGTCCAGATCTGTTCATAGATATCGGTATTAAGCCGATTTAATAGCTTATTTTATTGTGAAATATTTTTTTTATTAATTACATTATTAATTCTTCTAAACAATCACATATTTTACATAATACCTAATTAGATAATTCATGCTTAATTAAGTATGTATATTTTATGAACTCTTGCAATCATATTATTGTTCTAGACTTGATTTCAGTGTTTTATAAAAGAGAAATAGCCATAAATGTCTGACATTTCTAGAGACATTCCTATTAATAGAAAAAGTAGCAAAATCAATACTGTGTAAAAGAACCAAGTTACGTTAAGTTAACATTATGGTGAATATATCTTGAAGAAAAGAGCGTATGCCTATATAAAAGGCCAGCAATGTACCCGTGACTCCTCTGGTGTTGCGGGTGTCCACGGGCGGCGCTGATCGCTTACCATCAGGTGACCCGTCAGCTCGTTTGCCCCCTATTCCATAAAAAAACTTTTTTTTCTTAACTAATTATTATGTTATCGGCTTACTCACGTAACTGTTCGACGAGGAACTCGACTAGTTTCAAGCCATGCTAGAGGCTCATATTCATGAGCAGCATTTCGCGACACACGACGCGGCGATTCAGTAGCAGTCTTGAAACTAGTCGAGTTCCTCGTCAAACAGTTACGTGAGTAAGTCGATAACATAATAATTGTTTTTTTTTTCTTTCCAGCTCAATCACAGGTCACTCAAGTCACACTGCCAGACCAAACTCGCAACCACATATCGAACCCGCTCATTGGTTTCGGTATAGCGATTCCCAAATTGTGGGTTGACGTTCTCCAAACTTGCCACGTCACCTTCCCCAACGGATTTACCCATGAAGTGTACCCTATTGACAGGCTGCCAAATGGCCCTGTCTCCTTCTCTCCAGCTGCCCAGCCTTTTACTACTTGCGGCATCGAATTCCTCCACCCACCAGAATCGATGAGTGGGACATATGAACTGATGTCTATGGTGAGACATACCGATAACTCGCAGACGTTCACTCGACAGCGTTTCAATATAGTTATCACCATGCACGGTGATCTTTGGCAAGTTGACGATCAACAAAACTAGTCACATTTCTCAACAAGTCTCCGGTGTTTGGTCAAAAAACTGAATGGGAAATTAAATTATATGGTTATATGAATTTATTAGTTTGTTTTATTTAAAAAAAATATATGTTCCAGAGTAGAAAATGCTAAATAATTAATCCTTGAGTTTATTATGATCCATTTAAAGTAATCTATAGTAAAAAGTTTAAACGGGAAGATAACATACGAGTAGCAGTTTACTATGTATTTCTTTTTTAATATAAAAACTTTGCCTTCCCAAAGATTTTCTCCGGTGTCGTGGGTGCGTTTACAAACATACACGTTCAAATACACATCACACCTAGACGTGAAACAACAGTTTGTAGACACAAAGAGGTCTTCTGAGCTGTTACCCAGCCATTGCGTCAACCGTGTTACTATGTAGATTGTCCGATATAGATATTACCGAATGATTGTGAATACAGTACATGTTGCATTATCAACAACACCGCATTAAAATCTGTGCTTAGCACCTATTAAAACATTAACGTCGATTGTTAACTTATCACAGATTAGTATGACTAATGTGATAGCGGTGCCACTGAAAATTTATATAAGGAAACGACAATAATCATGAATCACAAATAACTAGTTTCATAGTTTTCATAATAGTAGGTAAGATTTTAATAATAACTATCGTGAGACATACTAAATTAACTGAAAATCACGGTTTACTCACGTAAATTCACATGTCACAGAGGGACTCTTCTGAGTAGGCTGCGTTGACGTCGCATCTCAGGATGAAGAGTTCCGCTGTGACTCGGAACTAGTAGAGCTTTTCTCCATTAATTTAGAGATTTTTAGTTAAGATTTTGCCTTTATTTTTGTTCGCTACGGTGGCTTTTGCCCAGAATAATTTTGTTCATATTGTTTTCACAAATACAATTTTTAATGATGTATTTATTAGTCATAAGCTACTAAATTTACTTAATTATCAATTTTTAGGCCTTTTCATATGTTAAGCATGTAAACCCAAAGATAGTACCTTTCCTAAGTGTTCATGTTGCTTAGTCTTTCAAGATCTGATCTAAACGTCCTTTCCTAGACCCTAAATGAAGTGACATCCTAAGTGGCGATTAATGTTCCATTAGCAGGTACATGTAGTAGTAAAATTGTTCTTGTTTGGAACATTAAAGTACCTATTATATAGAATTAATAAGTGTTTAATCAGTTACATTATGTTTTGAATCTTTAATTAGAAAATACTTACTCCATTGCCTCCCTTGTGAAATCCACCATATTTTACTGTACATTATCAGACCAAAAATAAATACAGTTATGTGATTACTACTACAAAATAAATAGATAATGTGGCGACACATGACATGACATGTGACAGATGACAGAAGTCGCACATGGACGATCGACGGAGAAATCAACGGATGACGACATAAATTTTATTCTACATCGTACTTATGATGTTTACATGCAAATTAACATGTATGAATGTCCCGGAGCTGTAAACTACTTAGCGGGTTTACAGGAGCCCAGGCTCAAAGAACAAGAGTAGGAACAGGATGGTTTTTAGTCAGTAAGAGTCTGATACTCCCTCTCGCCTCGCCAATGGTAGAAGAAGTAATTGAATGATTTTCCCCCTTTAAACAAAGGGAATGGAAAAAACAATTATCCGTATCCAGTAACTGCCAGAAACGGATTGGTAATGATGACTTTTCAGCTCACAAAATAAATAATACTATTATTAGATAGACTTATAAAACAGCCAAAGTTACAACGCTTAGATTAGTATTATAAATAGATCTTCAAACAATCACTCTCAGTAACAAATGACATAACCAAATCAAAAATACTCGTACTATTTCACGATTCCAATTTAATGTTACATTGAGATAACTTAAATTTTATCTTCTTATCATTGGTAAGGAAGTCACGTAAAATTGATATGATCTAATCTTTGCCATCTTTTGATTATCGTAAATTAATAACTATGTCTAATTGTGTAAAAGAGCCCCGATATAGACTATAAAATTAGACCCCTTTTTTGGAGATCTGGTAATAAAAGATGATAATATAATCGAAGCTATTAATTAGGAACTGGTTTAGATTTATTATTAGTAATAATCTATTTCTAGAATTACAGTTTTTTATTAATAGATATTACTGATAATCTCCGATGGCACAATTACAGGTTCCAGTCCACTAAAAGGATCCCTTTTCCGACCAGTTATGAATCCCTTTCTAATACACAGCCAGAATTAAATTCTAGGTTGTACTATTTTAGTAGCAGTTCCAAAATGTTAAAAAGAAATATTTTGTTGAAAATCAAACTCTTATTCTTCTCCAAAGCAACTACTCACAAGTAGACAAACAAACAAACATAAATGAACACCATAACGTGGTTTAATGTTTTATCAGTACCTACAATTAGTATTAGAGTGTTCTCTGGTCGACATAATAGATTAGTTAAAATAATCAGATGACAAAACTACTGAAAATTTATATAAAGTAAAACTAAAGATTACAACTTTAGTTTAAAACTAGTTTCAAAAATGGTTCCTAAGATGTTGGCTTTGTTTGTGATTGCGGCGGCTTTGACTCAAGGTATGTTATTTGATATATTTTCAATCAATAATACATTTTTTTATGGTGTAAGCCGGTAAACGAGTTGACTGATCACCAGATGGTAAGCAATCGCCGCTGCTCATGGACACCAGAGGCGTAACAAGTGCGTTTTGGGAGTTAGCAATTTAAGGGTTGTTAGGAAATTAGGGATTGGAAAGATTGAGAAGGATGGTTATTGTGCCTCCAGTAATCTCACTCACACGACAAAACACTAATCTTTCACGTAGGTTTTCTGTAAGGTCGTGGTATCACTCCCGTCGTACCGGCCTATTCGTGTCGAAGCATGGCTCTCCCACACTTGTTTCCCATTATACAATAAAATTGTTTTCTTATATAAGCATAATGTGATTAATGTCGATGGGAAGGTAACGTAAATATTATAAGTAAAATGCCTATATGTATGCCTATATAATGCCTATATCTATGCCTTATAAGTAAAATTTTTAATTACTATTGTAGGTTTATACTTGTACACTATTTTTGAAGATTTGATAGATTTTACTAATGTCATAAATAGTAAAGCACGTGTATAATTAAAAGTGCATATAGATAAGAATTTTAATCATCATTTAACATAACATACGATTTAATATCAGATTGCACTTGATTGGACAATAAGAATGTAATTTACGCAGCCTAATCAGTTGCAGTATTACGGAATTTTCCAAGCAATTTTCCGAAAACTGCAGCTAATAATATGATAATTTTCGTGTAAACATCTTATAAAAATATTCTACTAAATACTTTATGCACATTGTTGAATTGATTATTCTACCAATGCCTAATCTTCCCAATCCCCCATTCCCCAACAACCGATAAATTCCTAACTCCCAAAAGGCAACGCACTTGTAACGCCTCTAATGTTTCGGGTGTCTATGAGCGGCGGCGATTGCTTACCATCAGGTAATCCGTCGATTCGTTTACCAGCTTATACCATAAAAAGCCGTAATAAAAATGTAACTGAAGAACGAATATCAATCTCATACATTATACCATAAAAAATCTTCCGAGAAGTTAGCACGTGTTAATTTAATTTAACCTCTAATTCGCCATCCCCAGGAATACTATTTGATTACCAGGTTTTTGTCCTTCCATATTTCTACACATTTGTATATTAATAATCATTTTACCATTTCAGCCCAAGCAGTCACTCAAATCACACTACCAGATCAGTACCACACCTTTTTGACCAACCAACTCATCGGCAAGTCCCTATCCATCCCGAAGTCGTTCTTGGACGTCTTGCAGACTTGCCATGTGATCTTCCCAAATGGCCTGGTCTATGAAGCCTTTCCTAACAACAGGCTACCAGCTGGACCCATCACATTCCTCCATGCTGCCCAACCTTTCACCAGCTGTGCTATTGGTTTCTTGGGTGCTGACGTCTCCTTGAGTGGAACCTATGAGCTGATGTCTTTGGTCAACCATTCTGCTGACAACAGCCTCAGTTTGACAAGGCAGAGATTCCATCTTACCCTGGTTGAAATCGACCCATGGAAGGGTGATGCTTAAAGCAGTGAAGCTTAGTGAATATTTCTGTAATTTTGATACTGTGATTATTAAACGAAGCCATTTTTTATTATATTTCCATGTCAATCAACTTAACACGACACTACGTTTTTATTCTTACAATAGTCTTGATATCTTCAATACGCAATAATTTACGCTAGTAAATACATAATTTGACATTCTCATAAAGACTTTTATTGAACACAAAATGCATATTTTTTATAATTAATTTCTTAAACTCGGTCATACAAATCAAGGTGGAATTATTGGGTCACCTGGTTTTAAATGCAGTATCGTACAGTAGAAGAGTAGAACGGTGCATATCTCTTACACAGCTTAGCTATTCGTAACACATCTCTGGTTGAAAAGCTCTCTAATAGTAATTAACAGGACACATTAATATCCCTACAACTAATAAGTAATAATTTAACGTAATTATGTATTTACAGTGTTTATTATAATGTGGCGTACATTTAATATTAATAATATTGCCTACAACTGTACATACATTAATATTTAGTAGCGATATTTTACGTTAAGTAGTACGTAATACTAGTTTATGAACAGTTTAGAATGCTTTGGTAGGAAAGATTCATATTATTATAATGTTATGAATAATTCGGTCCTGGTATTAAATAATTTAGCACATTATACATATCAGATGTTTTTTTTTTATATTTGCTGTATTGGCCTGGTGTGTTTTGTTAGTCATTAAAAATATGCTACGTTGCTGTAGGTGTGTTTCACTTTCCTCCTTCCTTTTATATTCATTTGTTAGGACCTACACATATATTAGCATCTGGTGGAAATGGATTCAGGTAAGCTAAGTTTTCATCGAAAGATGCGTGTTTCCCTACTATCATACTCAAGCTGCGCATCTTCCTCGCACAGATACATAGTTTAGTGATAAATAATCAAGTTATAGTATAATAAAGTTTTACAGCTTAGCTATTACATCTTTGTAGCATAGCTACATGACACATCTTTAAAACCTGTAACATACATAATTATTATAAATCAAAAAAGAAGATTTAAAATTATTTGCAAACAAAACTGAATCTCGAACGTCAAAACATTTCTTACACTCAATTTAAAAAAATAACAAAAGCACGCTTCTAAATTTAAAATCACATCCAGCCAGCTCGTTGCATCTTCTCTTTTCCATTTTTATTCGCTTGATTAAGTTCCAGAGTGCTTCAAATTAAGAATAGCGTTTCCACTAAGTTTTTATTTTTAATGCAGATGTCACTGTAAAAGCTTAAAGTCTGGTAAATTCATAAACTTTCTGCGAAATATGAGTTTTTGTAGTATGCTTGTTTTGATCTTTTTTTATCTTATTGGTTAGGTTTTCTGATCAATCTATCTGGATGAAACATAATAGTTACACATTTTAATATTACGTGTACAGCTCGTGTCATTATACCGTTGGACAATAAATTAGTTGGACTAGACTACCTATAAAAGGGTGAAATCTCTACGTTTTAGAGGCAGGTTGGACGTTAACACCTTTTTATCCCCGAAGGGGTAGACGGAGGTGCACATTACGGCACGTAATTTGTACTGTACACCCACTTTTCACCTTCTGCGTTATAAGTCCTATGTAATAGAGGGTGAGCCTATTGCCATAAAGTGGACACAAATCCAGAATCGGTGCGACTACTGAGAAATTTTTAAAAAACCGAAAAACGCCCAGTAGTTCTTTGTCCGACCCAGGAATCAAATTCAAGACCCCATCGAACGAAACAGTCGGACGCAGTGGACGTTGGTGGTTACAAGATACAGTTAAAAAAGTTCAGGTTTATTTATTTAGGTTTATTATATTTAGTCCTTTATTATACCCACGAGGAGAATAAGGATAGCGATAATTACATCATTGTATTGACATCCTTCAGATTTCCCAACAAAATATAAAATGTACCAATATACAGGTTGTTACAGTAACATAGAGTCTCCTTGTTTAAAGTGCCAAGTTCTGTGATGCAATCCTATGTAAATAGCTTACAGTTTTGTACAACAGTGCATTAAGGCCAAGTTATGTTAAAGGAAATGGTTTAACTTAAGTATTCCGTAGCTCTCAGTAGTGAAGAAGTTTGTCTTTATTTTATGAGATTGAGATTTGTTTTTCAGTTGCATTTTTGTTGCGGTTTTTTGTGGTATAAGCCACGTAATCGAGCAGACGGATCACCTGATGGTAGGCGATTGCCGTCGCCGACGGACACCCGAAACACCAGATGTTTGAAGGTTGTTGGGGAATTGACGATTATGAAGATTGGGAAGGGGGCCTCCGGTAACCTTACTTATACAACGAAACACAATGCAACTGTTGTTTCCTATCGTTTTCTGTGAAGCAGTGGTATCACTCTGGTCGAGCCGGCCCATTCGTGCCGAAGCATGGCTCTCTCACATTTATCGATATTGTACGTATAAATATTGTCGATCTTTGGTAACTAATGGATATGAACAACTTATACTGTTAATAGACATTATTAACGGTTAATCAGTTTAGAAACTTTACAAAAATAAACCCTACCTCAATGTAAAACAGACCACTTTCATTAAAAAAAAATCTCTAATAGATAGTAGGTATTTGTGGAACAAAATATTCTCATATATGTAGAGAACTGACCTAAAAACCGTATTGCCTTTGTGCTAAAGCCCCGGATTGTTAAACATAGTTAAAACCATCCGGTGAAACTAGCCGGACGACTCATATCCGGATTTATCTGGTATAAAGGGCGCAAGTTAGCAGCGGTAACGTTTTATTGGTTTAATAATTGATTGGATAGTTTGGCGTAATGGTTGATGCTTGATTGTGAGTTCTATTTGTATACAGAAAAAGGGTGATTTGGATATAGGTTAATAGGCTTTTACTTTGTGGTGGCCCGGAGGTTTAAGACCACTTCTCATACGAAAATCCAAAGTGACTATTTCTGAGTAATAATTATGTTCTTTCTAAGATTATTGAACTAATCTGAGAGATCCTTCAACTTCACGCTTTTTAGATCACTTCAACACTCACCTCACTTCTCGATACACAGTAAATGTAAGCGTGAGTGATTTTGACCCAGCCATCATGATGCCGGGTTGTTTGTTTACCGTATAAAATGTTCAAATTGTTTAAGGTAACCGCGATTGTTTTCCACGAACTCGGGTGCTTGGTGAATAAATTGATCATCCTGTATTCTTAAAATATATAAATATAACAAAATATATTTCGTGAATGTATTGGGTGACGTTACAGAAATATATGTTATTTCTCTATATTATGGCCAGGTGTGTGACAACCTCTATTCAAATCTCTTCTTTACGAATCGCTATTAACGATTAAGGTTTACTAATAACTTTAAAACGGTAGCCACTATTAATCACCAGTCCACAGTAAGTTTTCTCACCAAAAAAAGTAAATAAGTCCCTTTAACGACAACCATTCCAAACTATTTAACCCATCCACCTCAACCGCACTTATCGACCCCATAAAACCGCACCGTAATTAAACTAAGAATCTTAGAAACATTCTAACATTATCCTTTATAATCCTAAAACAATTATCTCCACATTTTGATCTCAATGTAATCCTGCATAAGATATGGTCATATGTCCCAATTGTGAGGAGGGTTGCTCGTATATCGTTGCCAAAGACGGTCACCGACCACAATACCACAGCCATCTCTCGGCCTTTATTTAAATTGTTAGTTGTTACTTAGTTTCCTGACTTTTGTCAGAGTTATAAATATTTTGGGATGCGTCTATTCAACTTTGAAGGGGCTTGGGCCTCAAGGTCGATGTGTCCGGAACTAACATTAACATAATTATCCTATTCTACATGGTTTATGCTCTGCGTGCTACTCTATTTTAAGTTGTGTTTAAATATCGTGCTATATGCTGTCAATTTAAGACTTAAAATTGAGTGGCATTTGAATATTTGAATAATAGTGTGGTTTGTTGTATAACACTGTGTGAATGTGTTCGAGAGCTTCCCTTCTATTGACACATAGCATACTCGAGCTACGCATCTTCCACTTTGCGGTAGCATATCTTCATAGCACCGCTATATAGCTTAGTATCAGTGGAAACGGTCACACAGTTTCACAGCTTATCTATTATATCAATAACCTGAATAACTGATATTTTTTGTTAGTTTGTGAATCAAATGAACAAACAATTTTTTTAATAAATTTGTTACATTTATCTAGTCGTTCTAATATTTTTTTTAATGTGTGTCGTTATATTTTCCTTTTTTAAAACATAGCTTTTCACCTTGTTTCTAATACTAAGTTATTCTTACATAAATACAGTACAATCATTCAAATTTTACACCAGTATCACAAGTCAGTGACAAAACCGTTCAAACAGTGATACAATAGTTAGAACACAGACTAGGCTTTTGACACCGCGTCCAATATTTATCTGCCGCGGTCACTGTGGTTTACCATCCCCTACGTCATTATACAACCTGTGACAGATACATTGTCACAAACATTCACAGTGAATGATTTAATCCACCATTTTGTATCATCACGTTGGTTGGTCATGCGAGTTAGAGAACAAAAGGTCTTATTTGTTGTTGTGTTGATTTTTAGTTTTTTTAATGATAAGTTTCAATATAATTATGCTGTTCCAATTTTAGATTTGTTTCAATATAAACAGCTAAGGCTCATCGTCATACGTATTAATTATTGAGTACGAATAAATTAATGAGTGTATTTGAGTTAAGTAGTTCTAAATATGGCCACAGGTGGCGTGTTGGTTGCTTGCCATCTTGTTTTTCATATATTTTTCCTTACCATTGTCAGCCATTGTTCTAGATTTCATGGTATTATAATTAAAGTGTTTTAGAAAAAAAAATTCGCTTTTTATTACAAAAGTTCAAAAATCTATTTTTAATTACAGTAACCTATCAATTCCAAAACGTCACTAAAAACAATCCAGCAGTTTCCGAGCTCACGACATCAAACACTAATGCTCAATTAAATTGCAATGTTCATCCGTATATTCTGCACAGATCACTGACCATTGAAGTCTATCCACTGTCCAAAACGATACGACCTCCATTCCAACGCGAGCTGAACACAATGTATCGATTCTGTATCGTTAATACCTCTATCAAAGTTAGTTAGTACCAACTGTTGACACGTGAGCCTGCAATGCGGTATTAGGGCTAACGAAAGCTTCCCTGACGTCTAGTTTGATGTTGAAATAGGGTGGACATGTTTGAACGGTAATTTGTTAGAGATGTGTTATGTTTATTTTGGAGTTTCATTAGCGGTAGGTGTGAAGTAGGATAGGTAATGGATATTTTTTATTCAAAGTTAAGATTATATTTGTTTGTCTTGAATTATGTAATTATATCACGTATTGTGTTTACAGACCTGTATTATCAAAATCTGCTATACCGTATCAAACAGTTGATAACGACCGCGATAGTCCACTGCCCGATCATGACTAACGACTATACCTCCTATACATAGCATAATCTCCACCCGGAGCTGTGGACTACCTAGCGGGTTTACCGGGGCTCCGGCTCGAAAAGCAGGAGTAGAAACTGGGTGGTTTTTAGACCTCTCGCCTCGCCCATGGCGAGAGAAGTGATTGGATGATTTAACCCCCGTAAAAAAAAGATATTCTCCACACACAACCAGAGTCCTCTAACCTATAGTGAAAACACTACATAACTTGATACAAGCTATACAAAACAAAATTATATTTAAAAATATATCTCATTAATGTAAGCAGTACCTAGATTACAATAGTAATACGTAGAAGCTTATAGAGGATTCAACATCAATCCGTTTATTTAAGTAGTCACGATAAAAAGTTGAAATGCAAATAAAATTTTGCAGCGACGGCCGATGACAACTGATGACAATTACGTAAAGCGTTATTTCAACCAATCAGCATAAAGGAAAAATGAAACTGTTCGCAATCATCATTGGGGTGACGAAATTGCAGTTTTTTGGATATTTAATCGGAAAGAGGGCTTCTGAATACTTGGAAATCGGGAAATTGGAATGCATATTACAATGTTCGAGATTTTCCATGTAAGAGGGTGAGCTTTAAATTATTTATATGGAATATTTTATTCTACAGCTTTTGAATACTCATCAATATGCTAATGATTACTGTAAACAATATTTTATGTAACAATGTATTTCAGACTACCATGGAGCCCAGTAGGGCTGATGCCTGATCCGGAGCTTTGGACTACGTAGCGAACATACCAGGGTTTCGGCTCGAAAAGCAGGAGTAGGAACGGGGTGGATTTCAGTCAGTAAGAGTCTGATATACCCTCTTACCTCGTTCAAGGCGGGATAAGTCATTCAATGATTTTTTCTATTCAAAAAAAGCTAGATATAACTTCTAAAACACACCAAAAATATAATAAAACAGAGATAGGTAACATCTAAAAATCCCTAAGTCTTCCACAGTACTCAAAAAGGACTTAAATAAAACATACGACTCAAGCCACATTAAATCTCAGTGAAGCCAGCAATTTTGTACAAAATCTCGTCTACCATTACAGCTTATTATAAGATCTACATTCGTAATGAACTATTCAGGAGTTCAGCATTTTCATACATTTTGCTTATTTTTTCGTAGGTGACATAAAATGCGAAGTTCAGATGCACAATAGAACGTGACGAGCTACATTAGCATATCAGTTGCGTCGTTAGACTGGGCTTCATGATTCTCTATACAAATGAAACAAGCGTTGGAATGGAAAAGTTTAGGAAAAATGTTTTTAGTGTGAATATGCCTAGTGTTTCTATGATTGTAGTACGTAGATTTTTTTATGTATGTATTGTTGAGTTGTGTCTGTTTACTGTCAAATATGTATGTCTATACTGTAAATAATAACATATTTAATACTAACAGCTCTTTAAAAGTACTCTGCTAAACTATGAGTTTCAAAGTCAGAGCGCGCCGTAACCTAGCTTCCACGATAGCCACGAAAAGAAATGGATTGATGACTTACCTTACCTTACTGTTATTTACTTTCAAATACAATTATTCCATATATTTATTTAAAATCCTCTAAAATTACATTTTCAGATACTAATTATAGTATAGAAATTAAATATTATTTAATAAATGGAGCCGACCGGTAACGGGGTCATGATTCAATCTACCGATGTTTAGGGCTCCTTCCGAATCCTCGTCACAATGCGTGCCGTTTCTAGGAAAACTGCCTTCTGTATCAGGCCCTTGATCCACCCGCCTAACGCTAGCTTCCAAAGGTGGATGTCTAGGCTTTTAGGGATCAACCCATGGGCTGACACAACTATAATATTATTATTATTCCAATCCGCTGTCACAGTTGGTCACGAATGATTTAATAGGAGTTATGAAACATTTCCATTTTAAATTTATTAAGCTGATAGCCCATACATTGTTCAGAGTACAGTCATGAAACTTACACTGAAATATTTCAGGAACCCCGTACAATAGGTAGGCTTTGCAAATATTCAGTGGTGCGAGCTGAAAATTTGAGTTATTTATGTAGTTACGCCGCTATGTGAATCGCGATGTGCGTGAATTGGGGTAACCATACGGAATTCCCAAAAATATGCTGAAATTATACGTTACTATACTGTCTATCATGCCTGAAAATTATAAGCAGAGTTTAGCGTTTCATTGTGAATTTGGATCCCCTGATAGCTTGTAATTGATCGAGTTCCTCATCAAACAGTTACAAGAGTACGTAGTTAACCTTATTATTTAATTTACTGTGCCTCACAAGAGTTATAATACAAAAATGCTGTGGGATGCATTTCGGTAGCAATAGCGTTCCATCACCCAATTCAGCTAATACCCTGTCTTTTTTTGAGGGGGAAAAATCAACCATTGTATACCAAATTTAATCAAAATCTGTTCAGTACTTTCAGTGTGATTGACAGACAAACATTCACATTTATAATAATATGACCCTAAATTATGACAAACTCTTTAATCAAAGGGGAGGCAATATTGCACTGCTATTTCGGTTGATGACGTTGAAAGCTTGCCTGTCGAATAAAGAACACATGGTACGAGAGCTAGCAACGTCGAAAAAACAACAATTTCAAGAAGGCCAGTTTTTAGATATAGTATGTCTCTCACTCTCCCAGACATCATACGGGCTATCTGGCACCTGGTAGTGGTTGCGTTCACCAGTGCGCATCGCATTTGTACAGGTAACATTTCAACTTTTCAAACCATTTAAGAAGTTATTTTTTATTATTATTATTTTTATTGAACTTATAGTAGCATGAATCTATTATTGCCAGGCATTTTTATTGTTGTTAAGGCTATGCCAAGCGCCAATTCTGTTTTTTTTTTTATGAGTTACTTTAATATGGCTGAAATTTTTGTATAATGTTATTTAAATAAGAAAACCGGCCAAGTGCGAGTCGGACTCGCTCGTGAAGGGTTCCGTAACAGTAAGTAGATGACATAATATAAAAGTTATAAAATAACTTGGTTTTATATAGTGTTTGTATGAACGACAAAGTTATATTTGCGGTTTTTGAAAATGTTTTATTTCTTAAAAACTAATAATAATATCTGGTTCAAACCAATTTTCGTTGTTAGTTTCTATTGAAATCTACAGCATATATTTTTTTTAGTTTTCTCACTCTCTTATTTTAAAAGTTAGAGGGGGGGGACACTCGTTTTTCCACTTTGGAAGCGTCTTACTTTCAAACGATTGATTTTGACGAAAAACGGCTTTAGGAACCTTGACATCTTTTTTAAAGATCTATCCATAGACAATCACGGCATTGTAAGCTGAAAAAAATATTTTTGTGATTCAGTTCCATGTATGGAGTGGCCCCCTTAAATTATTAAATTTATTAATTTTTATTCAAAATTCGAATAGCAATTACCGAAACACATCAACCTACAAAGTTTCAACTATGTTAGCCCAACAGTTTCGGAAATATAATGAAAATGGTTTGAAAAGTTGAAATGTTACCTGTACAAATGCGATGCGCACTGGTGAACGCAACCACTACCAGGTGCCAGATAGCCCGTATGATGTCTAGGAGAGTGAGAGACATACTATATCTAAAAACTGGCCTTCTTGAAATGCTCTCTCAAAAACGTTGCCATCTCTTATATGAACAGTCAACTGTATTTGAGGCAGTGTATTTCGATATATCGCCAATATCCGTCGAAAAAAAAGATATAGATAACACGAAATATCAATATCTATCAAAATATTTACTCAAATAAAAATCTAGCGCGCATATCGGTAACAAAATCTATTGACTTTTATGGACACAAAAACTAGGTTTGAATATGAAATCTGACCTACTGAAAAATAGGAACAGTCTGTATAACAGACCATGTATGATTTAAAGATGAAATATCAGGATTTTTAATACACAACTATAATTGTAATTTTGTTTGCAGTTTGATAATTTTATTCAATTTAATTTGCAGTGGATTTTATACCGTTTGGAGAAAACTCATATGAAATAAACCTATATTATATTATGTGTAATCATCTTGGCTGACGATAGGTATACGAAAAGTGAGCGAAATAGGCCCAGTAGTTAAGCTAAAAATTGCATTCTTCCCTTTGACCTAAATTGAACACTATTTCAAATACGGCATTGCTACAGCCGCGCCACATATCCGTAACATTCATAGACAACATTACAGCTCTTCAGTCTGTGGTCAATGCACATCGAACTGTTCGCACACAATTTTATAAATTTTTTTCTAATTTGTTTGATAAATGCTATTTTCTAATTTTCACATTAAAATTTTCTTTTATGTGGTGTGTTCGTATAATTTCACATTCACATGACACCCAGTTTTGAATCAACAATTTTTGGACCACACAAAGAGTTGCTCCGTGCGGGAATCGAACCCGCTACCCGTTGCATGGCAGCCAGTTGCCTACGGCTACGGAATACTGAGACTGCAACAACCATGCAGTCTCAGTATTTTTCTGACATAACAATAAAGTGTAATAATGCAAAAAAAATCAGTAAGCATAAATAATACAACAGGACATGTAGCAGATACTGCTATCGGTATCACATACAGAGCTTAAGCCCAGCTATCAGAATTTCACGCTTTTGACTTCATGAAACGAATGGAGTGTGTGTGACAGCTGAAACTGAAGACTTTACAAGCTCATTGAGACCCGAATGTGCCTCGAGATAGCCTCCGTATTGAAATTACATTAAATCTGATTAAAATGCAATGTTAACTTTTGTTCATATTGCATTTTAATTCGTGGAGTGGTGGCCCGGAGGTAAAAGATGCCTCATACATGAGGTTGCGGATTCGAAACATACCGACGGCAAGTACACACACAAAGACTTTTTCCGAGTTATATGTACTTTCTAAGATTATTTAGACATCACTGACAAACGGTGAAGGAAAACATCGTGAGGAAACCCAGGCTTATCATTTCTAATTATAAGTCTGAAATCGCCAACCCGCATTGAGCAAACCTGGTGATTAATGCTCTCATACCTTCTCCGTGCAAGAAGAGGCGTTTGGTCAGCAGTGACCAATTATAGGCTGTTGATGTTGATGAACTTTTGTATATAGGTTACTGAAAAATTAATACAAGAAAAAAAATAATTTAATCTTGACAGTTATCGAAAAATAAAATCAACAAAAATGAAATATTATAGTGAAAATCCATTGTGATGTGCGGAAAATTTAAAGACGAAATTCGTCGAAACAATTATTTAATTGTTATATTGTAAGCTACCTATATACGATTCGCTTTCGTGAAAAAATGTAAATAGGCTTTTTTTGTGTAAAACAGTTACAGTTTTGTGATTGAATTAATCCATAAAGCATGACGCACATAAATTAACAAAACCCACTTATTTCCCTGTTCGCTATAACATTTATTGTGGGCCTATCCAATTTAAAACTGAAACCGTTTTACGGGATCGCCTTTATTGGTCAATACGAGGCTCTAATAAAATATACGATAAACAAGTTAACGTTACTGTTCAAATTATAAAATGGTGGTCGGTTGCGTGTCAGTGACAATTTTTATAGCCTCCAATGTTCTGCCGGGAATATAATTTAGAGCTATGGAACGTCAAACGAATTTTATTCAAATTGCAATCGGAATATGGCTCTGATTGGTCGAATTTTTTATTTTGTTCTTTTTTTGCCATGAACCAAATTGTGCCGGCCAGTATTATCGGAATGGTGGAATAAAATTTTATTTTGTAGTCCTAGTGCTGTTTAATTGTGATCTAAAGTGTTTTAAGGTTAGGTTTGTGTGTTTTTATTTGTTTTGAACTATATGTTGTTTGTGTTAAAGTGCAAAATTGTATGCTAGTTGTTTTTACTAACTGAGGCAATATGAACCACAGAATAAGAAATATTTTGTTCTGCAAAAAATGGTAATGTCTTTTTCAAACGTCAAATTGAATTGTCCGCCAGTCTGTCTGTCAGTAAAACTAGTTGCCCATTCCAAAGAGTAACTTCGAACGGAGATGAAAAAGCAAGATACTCCATCGTAACGCTTTAAAAAAAGTTTTTTTGAGTAAGATATTAAAAAACAAACTTTTATTAATACATTATTTAATCCTTTACCTTAATTATTTAATACAGTCAAAGCATTTTCCTTCCATATCTCTTGACATTTTATATATGCGATACTGTGAAAATATCTCAACAATTTTCTTTAAAGCACCGTTGAAATACCTATGGTGGAAGCTATCTGAATTGACGTACGAATTTATTGGGCAATATGTCGTGTTGAAGCCGAGGCTAAAGAATTTTGAACAAGAGATGAAGATTTATTCGCAAAATAAAATTACAATATCCAGATTTTCTTTAGACGTTTGAAAGATTTTGAGCTGCAATTTGTTTCTGAAAAGAATTTTGGATTCGAAATTGAGATTTCTATTACAAAATTGTTCAATCCATTGTTAGACTATGAGCATCTTCTATGTACATAAGAGGGATGTTGTCGAGTTGATGCAGTTTAAAGCGTTATTACTTTGTCAAAATACGTGACCGTATTTTTTTGTTGTTTAGTGGAGATAATCATTAAATGACTTCTTCCCCTGAAAACAGTTTCAGACTCTTACTGACTAAAAACTGTTCTGTTTGTTTGAAGAGCAGGAGTAGTCCTGATTTTCGAGCCGTAGCCCCAGTAACCCGCAGGTTCGTATAATATTTTTGCACAAATTTTTAGGCTCGCTTTATATAAGCTTTTCGCACACTTAACATTCTATTTATACTGGTTTTGCTTAGCTTGATATGTAATTATGTACATCAAAGGTCACTAATAGTATAAGAGGTATTAAGTAGATTTTGTATACCCATATTTTTAGGCCAAAACAAACATCACACTATGCAATCCCATCTAAACTTAGAACTTAACTATGTATATTCATACATACATAATGTAATTATGAAACCTTTCCCCTACTACATAATTATTTGAATACACCTTATAATTAGGAGTAATATAAATCCGGGCTTTGATGTAGATAAACAAACAAACCTTTGCCTTTACACATGTTATTATAATCACCAAAAGGTAAATTAAGAATTAATGTAATTCATACAATTATAGCGAAAATAGGGGCTCCAATGGCATAGTGACCCAGTTCTAACTTGGGCAACGAATTACGAATAAGTCTTATGCATATGTATCGTATGTATATTGGGTAAAAATAAGTCGTATACCTATATGCATAAGATTGGGTTTGTTTACTCTAGAGAGTAAACTAATCTAAGAAAATAATGTTTATGAATATCGTGGTGTACTTTTCCTTCCATGGGAATAATGAATGTAATGAGAAATATCATATACACATCAACATTCATAAGTGGCCACTGCCGACCAAAGGCCTCTACTCGCATGGAGAAGGTTTGAGCATTAATCACCACGCTTGCTCAATGCGGGTTGCCAATTAGAAATATACCGAATAATATGATATAACATTCTTCTTTCATATTACATCTACCTGTGACGACACATGACAAGTGACAGGTGACTGATGACAAATTACATAAGTCGCAAATAGAGGGATCGAAGTACAAATCAACTGATGACGTCATAAATCCTACATCGCACATAATGAAGTTTACATGCGAATAAACATGGATAGAAAATCCTAACGAACAATAACTATTGTTCGTTAGGATTTTCTGAAGCTTATAAGGAGGATGTCCGCCTAACTAGGCGGACATCCTGATGACCTTTTCTTAGGAAACGCTAGATACTGTTCCAGTAGCCTAAATACCCATTGCTATTTTGTTTGCCTTACCTGTCAGCTGCTTAAAATAAATGTGTTAAATCAGTAAAGAGAAACCAAAGCTATTTTTGCAATAAACCAAAAATAGAAACAGAAAACCGCCACAGACACTGTCAATCTCAAAACCCTAGCCTATTTCGTAGACAAAATCCCTACGTTATCCAAATCTAGAATACGATTGACGTTTTAATTTAATATCAAAGGTTGTTCGGCCATTTTAAACTGTTGGGAGCATATCGTGATCTTGTTACGGCCACACAAAGCGCTGTCGAGCCGAGGAGTTGACAATCTGTGGGTACACTGCAAGGAATAAGAAGTTGGAGATTTCTATTAAAAGAAGTATTACATAAAAATGTTTTTTTTTATACATTAAAAGATTTTAATTTTTTATTAAATCATTGCCCCGCAACAGGATTTTCTATATCGTGGTTACGTTTACAAACATAATGTGAACTTGTGTGTTTGTAAACGAACCTACGACACAGAAGGAAATGATATTGTAGGGCAACGTTTAAAAACATACGAAATAATTCAGTTTGGTCAATAAGTTTTTAATATTTCAAAATCTTGGTGATATGCTAGTACAAAGGACAATAAACCATGCCATTTAGAACATGAGACATAAAATAAAAAAATACATAATAGAGCAATTACACATGTTACGTAACTTAATTAATTTTAACTAAGTTATTAATAAATCTAAGTGTATTTATAACTTGTTCATTATTCGACATTACGTTATTAACTATTCAAATAAGAAAAGTTTAGCAAGTTTTTGAATGAATATATTAAAAGCAAAGTTAGTTTTTAATTAATAAAATTTTCCCAAATATGTTATACAAAGACCTCTTTCGAAATTAAAATATTTATTTAAAATTAAATTGACTTGTCTAGGTCAGTAGACTGTTTCATATTTTATATTCTCGAAAGTTATTTATTAATTAAAATTACTTTTGGTTAATTTCTCAATTCAGTTGCAGACTTCGTTAAGCTTTGGAACAGAAACTAAGGTCAGGTGTGGGAGTAGCTCGCGTTCTACCCGTCCTTCAAAGTGCCATCAGATCACCACAGAAGGGGCCCAATAGGGCTGATGTCTGATCTTGAACTGCGGACTGCCTAGCGGGGCTGCGGCTCGAAAAGGATGAGTAAGAACGGGGTGACTTTTAGTCAGTAAGAGTCTAGTACTGATCTTTAGATCTTCCCTCTCAAAAAAAGGTCATGTGTGGAAAGGTCTTTAATTAACCCGCTAGGCAGTCCGCAGCTTTGGGAGCCTAAACTCTAATCCTTCACATAATATCACGAAAGCGAACGTCATATTAACGCGCGTTTAGCGTGCATTGGTATTTGAACGCCTAGCAAGAATAAAATGCAATGCGCGTTAACGAAACGGGCGCATACAACTACTATTGCGCTCGCTACGTGAGTATCTATAGGCATAAAGTTTAGAATCCTTACAAGGTTATTATTGAACAAAAATGTACGTATATTTACCTTAAGTTCCGACCTAAAAATAACTTTTGAATAAGGAATCCTAATTGAATTGTAACTTAAAAATAAATTCTTTTGAATTTCTGAGTAAGTACAGAAAAAGATTTGTTGACAAAAACGTTTCTAAAATCGTGATTTTGAAGGTAAAAAAGCACATTGTGAAAGTTATTTTGATTATCTATAGATGATCGTAGGCGTGACAGTAACCTACTTTCCTTTAAATAAACACATATTTATTTAAGTAACTTACCTTTTTGTAGCTGTGAAATTTTACTAGAAAATTACTCCATATCCAACGAGTTAGGTATCTAGTATGGAATAGGTTCTAGATCCCTAATCTTTAAATCCCTAAGTCCCAACGCATTGATAACTTCTCTGGTGTTGCTGGTAGGAGCCGCTGATTGTTCACCATCAATCAGACTTGTCGAATCGTTTGCCGTTCTGTATGGTAAAATAAAACGTAAAAAAGAAACCGCTGTATTTTTTTCTTGTAAGTCTAAAAATACTATGCTGAAAACCGCATCAAAATCAAGCTAAAGGCACATGCTACAAGGTAATTGCGCACAAACACACATACACACATACATGTCAAACTGAAAACCTACTTTTTTTTAAATAGGCTAAAAAATCTTCCGCTTCTTCTAAATTCAAACCAAATGATCGACGGTAGTAACCACGCAGTTTAAGAACCCAACTTGTTAATACCATTTAATTTTTATATCTATTAGCTTAAAACGACCAGAGTAAAGTGATCCCTGAAAATTATGATAATGATCCTTCTAGCGTACCATGTGCAAATATGTAGAGAAACTAACCAAGGTCTTTTCAAAGTGGTGTAAAGAGATGGAGAATGTTGAAATACAGAGCAATAACTTTGAACTGGTAAGTCTTAAATATCTAAATGGAAAACTAGACGATACATTTTAGTTTCTAGGCTCTGAACATACAGACAAATAATTGTTAAATGACCATAAAAGTCCTATAGTAGATGAAAAATAATATAATTAGGCGGGATATTTACCATGTTTATTTACCTATGTCTATGAGTTTCCGATATTTCAGTATTGTTAAATATCCCGTCTCATGTTGTAATGATAGTGTTAGTGACCAGCTTAAAAGAATCTCAACCTAGAGCGTCAATTGGCTAAAGATTTATTCGATTTCAAAGTCTAAAGCTTGAATTAGGTAATTTTGCTGTCTTGTAAGTTTTTCTTCTTCTTGTTCCTCAGGGAGTAACAGGCAATGTTGCTTATAATGTTTACAGCAGTTTCTTTCCAATTCAGGTTCCATATATTCGCTCAGAGGCAGCCCAGTCCCACCTAATATTTTATGCAAAGACGGGGCTCGTCTACCGCCGCCGTGACAGACTTCTGTTGTTTGCACAGGAGAGATCAAAAAGGGAATTGGCTCTAAATCCTCAGTCCCGTGTCCTGAATAACAAACTAATTTATCTGCCGTTCGGCGTAAATTTTAATACAAATTTCGCGTGTCCCTAAAATTTTGCAGATGAAAATGTATTTTTTTTACTGGCTGCCATCTTTTTTCTTTGTTTTTTTCCTTCAAGATTCTTCTGTTTAGCACCTGGTTTTGTTTTGCTGGTTGATGGAACTACGGGGTTTTATGATGGTACTAAAGTTGTTTTGCCACGTAAAAAATATACAATACATGTATAATTTAGGAACAAATTTCGTTGCCATGTCGGTATCATCCTGTCTTTCGAAGAAACTGTCCATTTCTATCTCCCTGATCAGATAATACTGTAATCTCCAATTTCTGAAATCTAAGAGAGCCAAGATATTGTAAGTAAATACTGAAAACCAAACATCAAACGCTTTCCCCCAACTAATTCGTCTCATCGTTGAAGATCGATCTTATAGCTTAGCCACCCACACAACCGCACTATATACCTTCACAGCTATAGATAAACAAGCATAGTTAGATTGTTATCTAACCACTAAATGCAGCGGTGTGCCGCCGCCTTGCGGTAACCTGTGATTTATACACCTCTAAACCAAAACTTATAGCCTTACTAGTGCTTTAGGAGATAGAAAAAATATATTGAATCTAGTGCTAGAAATTCTATAGTTGGATTGTCTTAATGGAGGGGATTCGGTGAAACTACTAGAAACTACGTTATTTGTTTGTTAAAAGAATGGATAGGATGGAAATTGAATTTATCTGTTCTTTGTTGTTTGGTAGAAATCAGTGTGATTTCTTGTAGCTATTTATGGTCTACTAAACAGTTAATTGTATTAAGAGATTATATAAGATTATGTTAAAAAAAGGGGATTTTCTTGTTAATAAGAATCTATCAGAATTGCTGACGTTTATTTTTACAGTTTTGCTTAAAAAAAGATTAAAGACCCATAAAATTTGGAGTAGTTTGGTGTACTAGTACCTACGGTTTTTTTTTATGATATCGAGAAGACGTATTGTCTGATAGTAAGCAATCGCCGTCGCCCATGGATACCCAAAATACCAGTGCTGTTATACATCCGTTGCGGGATTTAGGAAGGAATTTTAGGGTTGTTAAGAATCGTGGATTGAGAAAGGGGTAAATGGGCCTCTGGTAACCTCACTCACACAACGCAAGCGTTATTTCACGCCGGTTTTCTGTGCCCATTCGTGCCCAAGCATGGCTCTCCCACACTTATCACAGTTGAACCAAACAGGATCTAATTCCATAAAACTTTCCACAACTGCTACGTAGGAACACACGAATAATTTGAGAAACAAAACGGCAAGGTAAGCGTCGCCCTATCCCTTATAAATCGAGTTCCCATCGGCTTTATTTGACAACGGATAAATTTATTGGGTGCTAAATGTGGACCGCGACCTGAGAATAAATTATTGGCAAAACATGTGACGGGTGATCAAGATAGTTGTTGTTTTGAAAGTGGTTTGATTGTAGTATTTGCATAGAAACTAGATATTCTGTGTTAATAATATTTTTTGTGCCATCTGCTTAATTGTACGTACGCAGTAGAATAGTTTTACGTTTTTCTGATACGGTAGCTAGAACAACACTAGTTCACAAGTCAATCTGCAGGTTTTTGCTTGATTGCTTAATTTAAGAAGTGCTCAGAAATTTTATAGTCTCATTGTGACAAATAGTGATCACTAAGAATAGTTCTACACAGTATGTATTACAAAAAATAACAATATCTACGAACAAATGACACCTAACCTAAGGAACCTATGTAACAAAAATTTCAAACCACATTCATCCTGACAAAAAACGATCCAAAAATAAGTTCACAGTCTTTCAATACATAACGCACATCATAATCATAAAAAATGCAAACAGAAACCAAGAGTCCTTACCAAAACTCCATTAGAACTGAAATTTTCGCGAACCACGCTAAATGCAAGCGGGCTTACGTTAAAAGGCCCTAATTGTCCCGTACATAAGTAGGTAGGGGTGTGCCTCTGTGAATAGAGTCTTGATGTAAATTCAATTTAATTATGCAGATAGCTCCCGTACTCGCAGCCCTGTTCGACAACGTATGTCACACATGTTCGTTCCACGGCGTGTCAAAGTACGTTCATTCGAGTTAATGGAGATTTTCGTATGTTATTACTTTATGAATGTGAATTTCATTTTGGTGGAATGGAATGAAACAAAAATGTTGTTGGAATATTTTTTTTGTGATTCTGTTTACTTGGATGCATGTTTTTTGGTTGAGTTAACGTTGTCTGATTATGGATGGTTTGTTTTCTACCAATATGAAAATTTTGCATAAAATCTATACTCATTTAGTTAGGTACATGTTAGTTCAAGTTAGTTCTCTCTTATACTTTAAATATAGCGCCTTGCGTTTAGCCATCAGGCTACCACAGCTGCGGTCTCATGAGCGGGTTTACCGGGGCTCCAGCTCGAAAAGCAGAAGTAGGAACGGGGTGGTTTTTTGTCAGTAGGAGTCTGATACTCCTGCTCAACCCCCCTAGGCGGGAAAAGTCAAATGATGATTTTTCTCCCCTAAAAAAAGACCGAACCACGTTCTTTCATATCACTCTACAAGCCCTACTTTATTCCTCAATACACAAACTAAATTCTTCAAAACTTCATAAACTGTAAACTCAAAACAGTTTACTCCACAAAATATAAAAATTAAGTAAGAACTTTAAAACTAATAACTGCAGCTCCCTTTAAAATGCGGGTAGTTAAAAATAAAAATCAACGTAGTGGGAACTGGGATCGTGCGACGGTACCCTGAGAATGGCATTGCGCCAAAGAATTCCTTTATTGCTCCCTGGAATTTCCTTTGAAGGAATTCAATAACGCTAGAACGAATTAAAATATAATATTGTGTTAGTTTCCCTTACAGTCTAAGAGTGCAAGAAAATCCTGGAGATGAAGTTAGTTGGGGAAGTTTCGAAGAAAATTTTAATGAAAGAAAATCTTTGGAAGACTTTGCTAAGATGCTAGAACCTGTTATAGTCGTTAGAATAGAAGGTGACAAAGTTTTAGATGACTTTAAGAAGAATAGGACTAGTTCTAAGAATGATGAGATAGAAATATTAGTATTTTGATCATTTTGTAGTAGATAATCCCATCTTGTATTATGACTGGTTTCTGTGAACTCTTTAAATTGTAAACTTGATTGGTATTACACAAGATTACTTCTATAGAAATGTTCTCGACTTTTTAAAGACTTGTTTCAAAGAAATAACCATTTAATTCATTGGCATATTCGCAAAATATTTCGCAGACCTTCGCAGACTTTCTATCAATTTTGCTTTTAAGGACGGCATAGCAAGGGATTTTTTTTTTTTTACTAATGGACATTAAAAGATATTAATAGAAAAATACAACATAAATTGCTGTGTTTAATAATTGATGCCAAGGTATTCCTTCCACGGTATTGAGAGACGTGTCACGGACTCTTACGGCGCGGGATGCCGCGGTTGGCAACGCCTTGCCAAAGACATCGGAGCTCGTTGTTACATATCGCAGGGTACTGCGGCAGGGGTAGAGAAGCGGGGAATGATAGGCAGTGGTCGTCGAAAATATATCACGCTTTGGCATGCCGTGCCACGGAATCTAAGCGGCTAGTGTATGCTGACTGATGGCAAAATCCCTTGCCATACCGTCCCGTGGACGCCGTCCGTCCTATGGACTTGTTTCACAATATCTAGATAGCCACTATGTATCAAATAACTTTGAATTAAGAATGTAATTTGTATACACTATCTGTCAGATAAGTTTATCGGGCACATATATAAAGGTGGTGAAACAGGCGCTAAATGTCATAACTTTGCACAATACAGTACCTGCTTTAATTAATTTCTAAGACAATCATAAATGAATGACGTTTGCATTCGATGTTATGCGTTGATTAAACAACCTACTGACAAAGCACAAGTGTAATATTAACAAACTTGATTGTACAGATAGCAACAGTCACGCAATTATTTGTGTACAGAAATACTATTTATTTACTAATCTTTTCACAACACTGATATCGAATAAGACTTTTACTAGATGATAACATTTATCTTTTATGACAATAAATTCCTGAATCTCTTTCATTTTTAGTTTCTTAACAACTTTAAAAAAGTGGGAGAGTTTTAGAGATTTTAAAAAAAGTACTCAGTTTCCTTATTTAAAAAAAAGATTTATTTTATGATTTGTGAATTGGAGATAAGAGGACGTATGATTGTCCAAATTGATACGATGCTTGTTATTTAGATTATTTGATTCATCAAGGTTATTTTCTATTAATGATCAAGAGAAACTCCTTGGTTTCAACTCCGCTCACACAATGAACTTTGTCAAGTCTGGTTTAATTTCAAAATTTACAACATTAACAGAAACCTATCTTAGCAACTCACACTTATATAACTTTTTATACCATTTGTCCAGTTCTTTTCGAATAAGGTTTTCCAAGTAAAGTCACCTAATAGAGTAGACGGGCCACCTAACATTGACGATAAACGATTTAGTAGCTTCTTGGAAGCCCAATGCTGAAGCCAATGGTAATACTAAAGACGACTCGAAAGGACAGGTGGCTACCGGTCTCGATTAGTTTTAGGAAACACGGTGTAACTAAATAATTTAGTTGCTACAACGTAGCTTCGATGTTTCGATCGAGTGTCGGAACTAAGAATAGGTCAACGAAATGCGAATCAGTAACAGTCAAAATTAATGCAGTGCACCCAATTTGTAGGACTATCGGCAGTTCACAACGCTTTATGTGGTTGCTTTGAATTTTTAGGCTACTACAAAAAGTAAGATATTTTTTACCTTTGTATATGTATGCATGTGTGTGCGCGAGTATCTTGCGTTTAGTTTAAAAGAGTTTTTTATTTCAAGATTGTACATTGAAATGTAGATTATTCTATTTCTTATGAATTGATTGATATGCTTAGATAATATTTTAGATATTGTATTATTAGTTTAGTAACAGACTTCATTTTAAGAATCCCCAGTTTGACCATCGTATACTAGAACACTTTTAATACACTGACTTGCTTTGCGGCATCCAGTTCTCTTTATATCTTTGATCATGTCCAGTGTTCTTTTTTCCGATCTTCTGTATTTATTGTCACTATGTAGTACAAATATTGTCTTACATACAAGTGTGTCTGTCAGCGAAAATTAACGATGCCCAGTGACTAGGCAGTATCTAGGGCAGATTATGTTGTGAATGTTCTTATAAAAATAATTAATACCGCTCTCATTATTTCTAGCACATAGCAAAAAATTGTTGACCTATTTAATTCAATCATTAGTGTCTGAAAATAGTTTAGCAATGAGAGTCTTGTGGCTAATGTTATGATGACAATAATTTTTAATATTCTCCTGAAATGATTGGCTTATATAGTATTTTTTTTAAATTTATTTTAACGTTGCTCCACACTAGGATTTTCTCCTATGTCGTGGATGCGTTTACAAACATACAAGTTCACATACACATTACACACAGAAAGAGTTGCTCCGTGCGTGAATCGAACCCGCTACAGGTTGCACGGTAGCCGGTTGCCCAGCTACCGTGCCAACCGTGCAGACATTATCGTATCATGATTACTGAGCACAAGGCATTAGTTTATTGATTTTGAAATTTAACACAGAAATTGATTTACTACAATCATTTGGCAAAACAATTAAACAATAAACCAACCTGAAACTAAAATTGAATTCCTTGAGCAGAATCGTGTACAAGTTAATATTGTCTACCAGGTAGGTATACAAGTAGGTATAGAGAATCCAACACCTCGCCTCGAGTCACGTACCAAACTTCTTACAGTCCAGCGTGATACAAAATTAATGTTTTTCTATGAAAGTGGCATTTTATACAATTGTATACTCGCAGGTAGCAAAGAAATTAAATGTTGCAATGTTTTGTTTCTTTTTATCTTATAAATACCTGCTTTAATGTGTAATTAACTGAATAGCCGTTTGTTTGTGGATTGATGATAAGAGAGCATACGTGTGAAACCAAACTCAATGTTAATGCAATTTCAGTCCAATAAAATCTCAATATTTTTTCAATGTCAAAATTGTACTACCCCACCGTAGCTGTTAAAATAGTATTCACAGTACGGATTATAAAACTAAACTCAAAACCATTTAGTTTTATTCAATATCCATGCAATACGAAAACAATTGGCGCTTTTTTTAAAGGTGGAAAATTTCATCCTATGGCTTCTCTCGCCTTGTGCGAGGTGAGACGAAGTGTCAGACTCTTACTCACTAAAAACTACACTAATGGGCCCCAACTGTGGTATGCAATAGTCACTAGTGTTGCAACTCAAGAGTACGAAATTTCACAATATCAATTTCAATCGGTCGGATTCCAGAAAAAGTTCTAGGTCACTGTTTGAAATATTACCAATAAAACTTCGTATTTTTGTTTTGAAACAAAATCCAAAAAATAGCATTGAGAAGTCAAAAGAACATAAAGCCACGCAGAAGAATGATTTTAAGGAAAATGATGGTACGTACAAATATACATATAACAAGGAAACGTTAAACTCCAAGTTATTAATAAATTTCACAAAACTTCGTTCCATTCCTGTTTGGAAGTTCCAAAGTAGACAGGTAAGCATGTCTTACGGAAGACAAGCAGAGAAGTAATTAAGATTTTTAATGATTTTATTTAATTAAGCCGTGTGAGTTGCGAATTTTTATGTTTGAACAAAGACTGGGATGATGGGAGCGACGAATGGTTTCCATGAATCATTTCGAATCACGAAACGTACATAATTAAAAGTTTTGGAGTTTGAACGTGATTCATTATAAAGTACGGTGTGAAGGAGACATAAACCAGAGGAGGCAAATGAAGAAGTTGTGGGTGTAATTTCACGGTGTGATGGGGAAATGTGATCTTTTGTTTATTAAGTACTAGCTTCTGTCAGCGGCTTCACCCGAGAGATAAAAAGTATCCTATCACCCAAGTCAGTTCATATTATTATCGTGTTTGTATACCAAATTTCATCAAAATCTGTTTAGTAGTTGCAGCTACACTTTGGAACGAGCACCTAGCTTGACTGACAGACAGACTGACTGACGGAGAATTAAATTTGACGTTTCAAAAGTGCCTAATTTAGAATTAATTGAAATAAATGCATTAACTTTGACTTTGATTTAGAATAAATTAAATATTTATGAACAAAAAACAACAGATTACGAAGTCAACGCACCTCTGTTTACCATCTTTAAAGAAACTAAATAAGAAGATAGAAAAGAAAATCTAAAAGCAATCTAAATACGAGAAACTAACAAATTGAAGATCCTCCTCAATGTTAACAAGAAATAAAAAGTGAAATAAAACTAGCGAACAAGTGCTAAAACTCTTAAACCGTTTACGAGCAATGACGAGACGTAGAGCTAGTATAATTGCAATAAAAGCACTTTAACAGTTTCACTGCTACTAAAGTGTCACAATACCTAAAGATTCCATTAAACTTTGGCAATTTCTAACTTTTCCTATTAGGCTTACTGCACACATATCGTCCTTACACGTTACGGATACGTGTGTATGGTCGTTTATTGAAACTTCGTTTGTAGTTTTTTGTAGATTTATTACGAGTGTTTTGGGTTTATGTGTGCTGTGTGCTATGTGTGTGTGTTTTTATGATTGTTTTATTTTCATTGCTTGTGTTTGTAGAAAACTGAAATTTTTGGATGGAGTGTTAAACTCTTACTGACGGAGAAAAAACGAGGTGGGTTTTCACCTCGTTTTTTCTCCTGCTTTTCAAGCCGGAGCCCCGGCAAACCCACTTGGTAGTCCGCAGCTCCGGTTAAATTATAACTAAACTATTTACTCATTGAGAACAAGATAGAGTTCAATTCATAAATGATTTGTTTTTACTTTTGCTAAAACAAATCTAAAGGTATTTAATATAATTCATTAACCAAGTATGTATCAGATTATTTATCTATAGTTGTTGTTGTATATCTGACTTCGGTTTAATTTGTACACCACTTAAGACATAATGCATGTTGTACCTACCTATAAGACATTAATGCACTAGTATTTAAGTTATTTATTAATGTAACCTGTGTATTGTATCTGTGTAATCAATTGTTGGTGAGCCAAACAAATAAAACACTAAAAACTTTAACGACTATAACAGCGATACTCATCCAACACAACTCTTTTGAAATAAACACAGTATGTTTCTAGAACAAACCGACTCCAACTCAATACATTACATGGAGGAAAAAAAACTAATGTTTGCCTCCTCACATAGCATCTGCTACAACGCAAACTTTAGGCAATTACATGCCTTTTTCTGATCGTTCTTGTACAAAAGTTAGAATGTAATACTGTGGCGAAAATAGGTTTATATTGCTTTATTATTTTTATACTTCGTCTAGACTAGAGTGGCTTACACTAGGTTTTTAGTCTGCCTTTACTGTTTTTGTTGTATATGTAGGCTTTTGTGAGCTTGTGATACTGTTGTGTTATCTAGCTTACATTATAGTTTATCAAATATTTGAATATTATATTTTTGTCTGATAAAAAATCATGTAAAACTTCTATAACAACCAATGATTGTTACATTATTGAACTAATAAATAAGTGTACAGTGGCATTACGTTCCATAATGTAAACGTCTGCCTACACTTTCGGGTGTAAAAGACGTGATGTTATTTATTTATTATTGTTATTAAAAAACATAAGAGGATTCCATTATAACATATTATGTTCCTCATTAAATATAATATTATGTCAATATCTTTATCTGATAACACCAAATCAAAGTCATGATATAAGAAATTCATAGTACGGTTACAAACAAACTAATTTGAAATTTAGTGGATTATTAAATGAAAAAGTTAAACAAACCGTCAATAAAAATGAACAAATCACATAACTTAGCAACCGAAATCCAATTGAACAGTTATTAGAAACAAAACTCCTTGAAAAACGAATCATAGCAAAAGTTTTCTTGATTACTACCAAACTCTACCTAAGTAAGTGCTGAATAAGGTTTCAAATTCTTCAAAACATTAATTTGAAAAGCTATGGAGTTTACAGTTGTACCGTAGCAGCGAAATCTCCGTGAAACCTTATTATAGAGACATTTATTTAACTTATCTGATCAAGGGAGAGGAGATAAAATGCTCTCACTTTAGAATCCAACCATTAAAGGGATAAATTCGATTTTAAATATCGCTTTTAGAATTTGGCTGTTGAGTTTTTCCCTTGTTGTTTTATGATCACTTTAGTATTTATGAAGTGTTTTGGTGGACTGGAACGTGGTGGTAAAATTAGATTATATTTAATTGTATTTATATTGGAGTGAATGCTCGTGCCATATTATTTGATTCTTTCGTTATTCTATCTTTAGTTATTCCTTTAAATACACGTTTCTATTTAAAAAAAATCACACATTATACGTTATATCGTACAATAATAAGATGACCGTCACTATACGAAAAAATATGTATTTTGCTACAGTGCTATCTCTTAGAGCCCGAAGATACTATTTTTTTCCAAAGCCACTTTCCAAAAAAATTAGATTTTTGGTTAGTGTGCGATACTGATATTAAAACTTTTTATAATAACTAACGTGAGACATGCTACATTAACTAAAAACCACGGTTTACTCACATAAATTAATTGAGAAAAGCTCTACAAGTTTCTAGTTAAAATTAAAGCCGTTTAAAAATAAATTTAACAAACAACTTCACACGTCTGTTTAAAAATAATATAAACCTAAACCTGTATCCAAGCGTATAACAAAACACGTGAAAATAAAACAGCAAAGCATAAAATGTTTTAAGAATATTTATTTCGGAGAATTAAAACACTGACAGAACGGAATAAGCTGGAGAAAATTCGTGGAAACTAGGAATTTATATAGTATTACCTGAAATGGAGGAAAACACTAAGAAAGTTTGGGGGGTAGCATCATGAACAAAAGTTTATTATACTATCTGGATGCAAACCTTACCTGCCATTTATCTTTGTCGACGGAACTTCGAGGAAACTCGAGGAGTATTTAGGAGAGGAAATTAAAGACAAATTTAGTGAGTATTCCCTTTTTATTGGAACTACTTAATTGTGTTTTTGTAGGTGAAACATGTTAGGAGGTTAGTGTGTTGCGATAAGAATGCTAAAAGGAATACGTATGTGCTAATCTGCTTTGGTAAAACTACTGACCTGTTATTGTAATAGTGTTTAGCTAAGTTATTTCGGTCTTAATGTATTAGTAATTGGGTTTATTTTTATCACTTAGAAAAAGCCTATTTCTATGTCCCTTTATTGGTGATCTCTACTTAGTTTTGTCACATCACGTATTTATAAAGCCGTTTACATGTCATTTCAGTCTCATATAACTGGATTTCAATTTGAAATGAAGACTTTAATATCAAAAACTTCCATCACACCAAAACATACCAAATATCACGAATGTACCCAAAATGTTGAAATCAACGTAAACTCCAAGCTTAATGCAAATAAATAGATTGCCGAACATTCACCGCGGATATTAATTTAAATAGCAATCCCCGATAGCAGTGCGATTTAACGCAATACCGCTATGCATTTTACTAGCTTTCATTTAATCTGTAAGTACAATGCCGTTTGGTAATTCTGATTTGGAATCCCTATATAAATGTTCTTGTTTAGTAGCCAATATTCAGTAAGATACTAGGTTTATACGAAATATCTAAATGCATTGTTCCAATAATGAAATGTTACTACTAAGTATTCGATGAAACATTAATGCGCGGCGAATTTTGAAACTATGTTTGGAATTCTGTATAGCGTTTGAGTTACATTTCTACCTAAATAGAGGCGGTATTGCATTAATTTTGTTATCTGATTTATAACTGTTTACGAGCTACACCACAAAGACCTATTTATACGTGCAAATTCATAATTTGACCATTATTGATCTGCCCAAAATTAGTATAATTTACTAGAAAATCTATACTGCCACAAGGACGTATTTTAGGTCCAATTTTAAACAGCAGCTTCATTTTAACATTTGTACGTTAGTGTACGAACTCAATGTGTATAGTACACGTGAAGCGATCCTTGCATACATTTAGTGACGTGTTGCGGTCTTGTGGTTGCATGTCCCTCTGTCCAACTGTCCACAGGCATTCTGAAACATGTCACTTAAACCAGTAATATCTCAATTGATATTCACTGTTTAATACTGGATTGTCTATGTAGATTGTAGGATTAAAGCTGGTTTACGTTAAGGATACTTAGGTAACTTTTCACGTCATTAGGTACAAAGTTTAAAAAACAAAATTTATGGAATTATTAAGATAAAAAATTACTTAAAGCATCTCAGCGAGACTATCAGCATTATCACGTTAAATGGCAATGCTCACATTTGACCCAGGTAGAAGCCAGGCTTTGGGTCACCTGTAGTGTCAACAAGACTTTTTGAGAAGTAAAATCATCCAATGATATCTTCCGCCTTGGATGAGGCCAAAGGGTCAGATACTTACTAACTAAAAAGGCTTCTACTCCTAGTTTATCGAGACTGGAGCAAATGGTAACTCTGCTTAGGCATGTTCAATAGTACTCAAGATTTAAGACGATTCTAGTTTGATGCTTATAGGCTAGTAAAGACAAGTTGTTTTTTATTCATCAAATTCAACCGCTGTATACAAGTATTATAACCAGAAAAGCTGTAGTCTTTATAATACACGTTAAAATTACTCCTAAAGTTGCACTATCACAGCTAATGTTACAAAGTTTATAATAGAAAGGTAATTCGCCGTTTACATGTACATTGTACATAGTAGAGCATTCTCGCATACATTTGGAACTTTGTGGTCACCACGTTACGACCTGCCTCAACATGTTCTGAGTTGCTCTGTTAAATTTGTGACGCCTTTGTGGATGTGTGTATATGGTTGTAGTATAAAATGGACTATTCTGTTTCAGGTGTTTCCTCGTTAAAAGGATTTTGAAAGACATTTTGTTGTTTCCAACTTGCCTATTTTTTATCGTTTGCAAATATTATTTAACACTTTTTCATTATGATTTAAATGTATTCTTTCCTTTTTTAATTCCACTATCAACATGCAATTATATAGATTAGTAACTACATTTTTGTATAACTGTCTGCACGGTTGGCGCGGTGGCTGGACAACTGACTGCCACCCAACACGTACGGTAGCGGGTTTGTTTTCCGCACGCAGCAACTCTTTATGTGATTCATAAATTGTTGTTTGGGGTCTGGGTGTTATGTGTATACGAAATTGTATGTTTGTAAACGCACCTACGACACAGGAAAAAATGCTAGCATGGGGCAACGTTAATAAAAACAAATATTCTTAGACATATTGTTCATATTTGTCCAAGAAAAATAAGAATTACTCGGCTAATGAACGTACTATTTTATAATGAAAACCAAAAAAAAACTTCTTGAAACGCTTCTTTAAACATATCGTATGTAAATAAGTGAGAATGACCGACCGTATCATGCAATCATGCGACAGAATGTAAAATGTAATCTGTTAAACTTTCAAATGAAGTGTCATTTAAATTCGCTGCATCTATACGAAATGACGGTTCGTGTTACAGTACAATTCAGCTGGCTACCGATACGGTGAGACTTTCCGACTTTATATCGCCATATTAGACTGGATTCGTTCAGGGCTGCTTGCTACGTGTTTAGTGTTGAGTTTCTAGGATATTTTCTTTTATTTTGTTGTTATTTTTTAAGTAGGTACTTATTGCTTCTTTTAAAACCCATTATGGTATGGACTTTGTAGACTGTATTGTTAAGACCTTTATTAGCTAAATGAATGCACTGGGCGATGTTGTCTCTGAGAGACAAAGTCCTTTAATAAATTAAATAAAAAAAATGGTGTGGACTCACTATGAAGTTTTTTTTCAAGAATTTTGGTGTTGCTACATCTATAAATGGTTGGATTTAACGTGAAAGGCTGGTCAATTATTATAATACTATGTTATGCATTATTAATCATTTTTTATTTATATGTATATTGAGAACACAATACATATAAAAATTATGTTGATCGTAGGGAAATCTTCGATCAAATACTATTCTATAGACTAATGTATTATCATGACATAATTTGTAGTGTTTCGCCTTTGTTTCCCAATGGAGTAGGCCCTTTGTATGCTCCTTCCCTTTCGGAGAGGTTCAGTTAGTGTAAACCACTATCCGCTATTTAGACTATTAGTCACATTGTCACAGGGGAATTAACTTAGGAGGTAAAGCTTGCAAAATCTAGAGTACAATTTGATACACCATAAATTTTATTGTGAAAAATTACCTGTCAATATTTCAGTCTTAAAAAACAAACTGAATTCGTTTCAGTCTTTCAGTTGTCAGATTTGGCTCACATATTTTTAAGATTAAGGTGGCTTCTCCATCAGAAATGGGGTATGTCGCTATGCTATGAAGATGTAATAGCTAAGCTGTGAAAGTACGTAACCATTTTCCCTGATATGCCGCCGCAAACTAGATGTGCGAGGAAGATGCGCAGCTTGAGTATGCCATCCATTGCAGACATCAATAACATGAGTAGCCATCCATAGCTTGCATATCTTTCCATATTATAAAAAATCTAGCTTAGTTGAGTCCGTTTCCATCAGTGATTAGCTATGTGTTTCAATGAATATGATTTGTGGATGACAAACACATATACAGCAACGTAGCATAGCATCTCGTGTGGCAAAATCCCCCTAACATTGGAGTTTCTAGCTCGCAGGTAAGTTATTTGATTAGTTACCTTTTTCTTTTTTCGCAGACGACAATAATATATTTCGTCATAAAAGACTTCATTAGTCTTTGTTACTATGTACTAGAGTCCTTAAAACGTTTGTCTATAGTACACACAAGTGTTTGATTTTATCCAAGCGTCTTTTCACGTAATCTCTCAAAAGAAAAAGATGGGAGCACTTTCGTTTTCCATTATGAAAAAGCTCCTTGTACTTAATATAAAAATCGCTTGAATATACGCGGCGATTTTGGAGACAAAAATGTGTAAGTAGTAATAAATGTTGAGATACTTTTGCCAACTTCGCTTTTGTACCCATGGAATATAAAGCCTAGCCTATGTGTTATGACCCGAAGCTGCGGACTGCTTAGCGGGTTACCAGAGCTCCAGTTCGAAAAGCAATAGGAACGGCGTGGTTTTTAGTCGGTAAGAGTCTGACACTCCCTGTCGCCTCGCCCAAAGCAAGAGAAGTTATTGGATATATTCGCACCTTAAATAAAACCTTATGTTTTATTTTAGACCATTATCAGAGGAACAGGGGTACCTACCTGTTCCAAATATCATATCGATCCCTTTAGCCATTTTGACGCGATTGAGTAACAAACATTTACACACAAACTCACAAACGTGGTTTTGGTTTTTTTTAGTAGAAAATTCTGGGTACTACCTATATCAAAACAAACAAACAAGTAAGCTAAAAATCAACAGCCTGCCACCCCTATTCCCTAACTCGGCTGCATTGTTTTGTGTTGTAAATATACAGCGGACGGCAAACAGCTAGCACTGATTCCTAATATTAACATAATCCCGTATTTTGTTGGAATTATTCATCGGCAGTGCACTTGCAGCATAAACATCTGTTACTGGTTGCAGTTCGTAAGTTGCTTTGCTTTTAGTTTTGGGCAATACATTATGGATTATGTCCAGGTTTTGTGAAAACCTCCGCCCTTCAATAGCAAGAAACGTAACGTAAGTACAATTGATTTAAATAAGTTATCCTTTAGTATAACAAGTATTTCCAGGAGGTAAGGATTTATTTGTCTATCCACCTGAAAACAGTATGTAGCTTTTCTCAGTATGTTCACGTGAGTAAATCGTTATTTTTAGCTAATTTAGTATGTCTTGAAATAGTTATTCCAAAAATATCGGTACTATGTCTGCACTAAAGATCGAACTACTGGCCTCAGCAGATACAGTAGGTTAACGACTGCGACGCAGAAAATATAAAGATGATACAAAAGATAACAAAGTCTGAGAAACGGACACATCGCTGTAATTTTAAAGTCAATGAAATGGGAGAAATTGTTACGGAAACCAATTATCTAGAGGAGGAACTGCAAACAAAAAGAAATAAAGAAATTGTTGAAATACAATGGCGGTTAATGTCTGACAAAGTAAGGTTTTAATATTACTAGCTGTTGCTCGCAACTTCGTCCGCGTAGAATAATGACTTCTGACAAAATTTGGTAAGTAGTAAGTTCAAGTTAATAAAGTAAACAGCAGTTGCTTGTCAATAAAAGTCCCGTCAAAGTCGGTTAAGCCAGTTCAGAGATTATTGGGACAGACAGGCAGACTGACGTCATAAACTATATAAATCTGATTTTGGTTATGTATTTTTTTTTTGTAATGTATCCCCACACTAAATATGTTATGTATATTCATATGCATGAAGTAAAAAACGGCTATTTGAATATTGCAAATAGACACTCCAATTGTATTTATTAGTCCAAGTTTTTTTTTCTATCCCGTTCCTACTCCTGCTTTTCGAGCCGGAACCCCGGTAACCTACTGAGCAGTCCGCAGCTTCAGGTCGACGTTAGTATTACTGGGCTGAACTAGATTTGATTTACATAAATAACTCATAATTAATGGTTTTTAAATCCACCAGAAGTAAACATGGCAATATAATAAGCGCTCATTCCATCTCCATGTGAAAAAAGGCCTTTGTCTAACAGTGAGACAGAGTATAAGCTGATATCGCAACGTAAAAAGCTTTTGTTTACTACGAAAATTTAATAAGACTTAACCTTTAAGGATCAAGGACAACGTATGGAAATTTCCTCAAAATATTATCTTACTAAAAATATTGTTTACTTTCTCGAAGGTTATGGATTGTTTTCTTCGTACTTAAGGTAGATAGCCTCCATCTTTCTATAATAAATGTAATAAAGCACATTTAACAAGCACGGTTCCGGCACAGCTCCTGCACGGCTTGTGGCTACCGCTAGCTTCTAGCGTGCTTACGGTGCGTCGCCCGCGAGGTGCAAGCTTGCAGTCAGCGCGCTGACGGCAAACGATTGGACGTTATTTCGCTTGCGCCTGTGAGTAATAAGTATGCAACTTGCGATCCGCAATTTGGAAGCGTGCGGGTGCCTCAACTACTACTCAAGAGGATCGTACGCTGGCCACCCACCGTCGTCGGTTTTTTCGTTATGAAATAATTCATACGACATACAATTTAAAGTTCAAATTTAATATCTGAGTTGACTGGTTGGCGGTGCGTGTCATGTTCTTAAACGTAACACTTTTACGAATCCCTAAATCCCTGGATTATACCTTGCACATTTTTAACCGACTTCTTATTGTAATGAACACCCACTATTCGGGAGGAGGACGCTCATATAGTCCAGCTGTGGATTATCATGCGTCGTTGTTAGTGGTGATACTCAATAATATTGATTCTCTTTTCGCCAGTAATGGTATAAATACCATTAATCTCGGGTAATATGGGGTGAGCCTATTGATTTAACTCAGCCAACTTCTGACAATTATTAAGAATTTTATTTTATCCAATAACATTTTGCTAAACACGGAACCGCTTGCCACTACGCCACCAGCAACGTCGTCTCTCTTTAATCTTCGCAATATTTTCAGCTTCGACACATTAGTGCTGTACCAATTAGTGTTGTGTCGTTAGCGTGTAATTTACTGTCACAATCAGATACCGTAGTGCTCTGACGCTGTAGTATTACGTGTTGAGGTTTTTGAAATAGATTTTTATAGAATTTAACCGCTATCTACGAATATTATAAATGAAAAGTTTGTGAAGACATTTTTTTTTTATGGTATAAGTCGGTAATCGAGCAGGCGTATCACCTGATGGTAAGCAGTCGCCGCCGCTCATGGACGCTCGAAACACCAGAGGTGTTGCCGACCTTTTGGAGATTAGGAATTTAAGGATTGTTGGGGAATAGAGCAGTAGGAAGATTGGGAAGGGAATTATTGGGCCTCCGGTTCATTTGTTCGCAACTAAACGAAATTAGATTATATTATAGTCTGCAGTAGTTGTGTAGAACACAAAGTTGCTTATTTACCAATAGGTACATTTATTACAGAGCATATAGCTGGCAAAGACTAGACAGTATGCGAAATATACTGATATACAGTTAATGTCAATATTAATATCTATACCATATTAATATCACCATGCAGGAACACAACACATAACGAGACTTTGAATTCAATTTCCTGTTCAAGCAAAACCTTTTAGTATAATCTGATTCTCAAAATTCCCAGTAAAACTCCCACATTTTGGTAATAAGCAGATTTTATCACAGCCCTACATAAACACAAACAAAACTTTTTACACGTGTAGCCATTTAAATTTAAACTTGGAATATAATACAAAGAGATTAATATCAAGGAGTTTCGATAGGCTAGTTTCCTACTAGTCAAATTCAATACTTTTTTCGAAACGTCAAAAACGATATTATGACGTCATCAGATTTTAAGTCAAATAGCAGACTTATTTCTAGAAATTTAGCTAGAAAAAAAACGAAAATTTTGTAGTTCATCAAATTTATGAATGACAGTGTGATTATTTTTGAATATTTTATTGTATTGAAAAGTTGTAATAATTTATTTTTGACCGAGGATATTGCCCAATTGCCTTTGTGATACGTAATAAGTTCCGCAGTGGGGGTAAATCTTGCGAGCCAGTGATTAAGAGTTGTACTTAGTTCTGTTGTTACAATAAATATGGTGGCAGAGCCTTATGGCTTTTATCAGTGTTAGGTAACGAATTATAACTGCGGTTTTTCTTGATGCTAGAGTAGATGACAGTCACAACTGTTGAAGTTGTTGTCTCGTACAATTTCTGGGTAAAATGTAGGAGAAATATGTATCAACTGGGTCAACTGGACTGATTCTGTGGTATCAAAAACCCAACGTTAATCAACGCTTGCATTTTCTTCCGTCGCGTGAGCGAGTTTACCGGAGGTACAATCCCCCTCTTCCCTTCCAAATCCCCAATATTCAAACCCATGGCCCAAAAAAGCCGACATCGCACTTGTAACTCCTATGGAGTGTCTATAAAGATAAAACCTCTTCAGTGCAAGGAAACATTCATGGTCAGGTGCCGTGTGTGCCGACGATGTGACCACCATTCTACCTACAGTATAATACATAGGCATATGTTTATTCCGGAGCTGCGGTCTATCTAGTAGGTTTACCGGGGCTCCGGCTCGAAAAGCAGGAGTAGGAACTGGGTGGTTTTTAGTCAGTAAGAGTCTGACACTCCCTCTCGCCTCGCCCAAGGTGGGAGAAGTCATTGGCTGTTTTTTCCCCTTAGAAAAGATATATATTTATAAAAATAATGTGTGTATACAACTAGCTTTCCAAAAAGCATAAGGATTACAAAACATGTAACGCAAAGATAACAACGAGTTTACATTAACGTTGATATCTTAATTAAAATCAGCGAAACACTTAAACACCCGTTTTATTAAATCTAAGCTAATGTTTTTACTGAACAATTACCATTTAAGATGCTTTTACATTCTTAGGGATATTATAATGTAAGTATTTCATTAAAATTAATATTTACATAATACACATACGTTTCTTTATTTTATTTATTTAAGTATTACAGGGAATTTTCGGTTTTTCGAAAAAAAAAATCTCAGTAGTAGAACGGAGTCTGGAATTGTGCCCATTTGTGTTATAAGTCCCATGTTATAGGGGGTGAGCCTATTGCCATATACTTGGCATAATTTCGAACTCCGTACTACTACTGAGAAATTTTCGAAAAACCGAAAAAAGCCCAGTAAAATACTTTGCCCGACCCGGGAATCGAACCCGAGACCCCTTGTCCGGGAATCGCAGGCAAAGGCAGTGTCTTCCACATTTAATCAAAATGACGTTTTTAATAATCGCCATTTTCTCAAGCAAATGAAAAACGTCTTGGATAATTTTTCTCCACATTAATGGGACTAATTAATGAATCATTATCATCATTTTGGACCATCAGACGTCAAGAGAGGTCCAGCCCTCCCTCGCACTCATCAATCGACGTCCGACCTCATCAATCTGACAGCAACATCCCGGGTTAGATTCCCGTACGTAACAAATTATTGTATAATTAACAGGTAGTTGTGTCTTGATTAATGTTTTGTGGGTTTAGTGATTGTAAGCAAAACGTTTTCTATTTCGATTTGTGTTAAGCAAAATACGCAAACGATCTATAAGTAGTAACAGCGTTTCGGCGATCGTAATGCCGACGAATTATCATTTTTTTATTATTAATTTTGTGTGTGCAATGATTTTGAGAGTGTGGGTTTGAAACCTATCAACGACAAGTACCAATGTGATTTTTTTCGAGTTATATGTAGTTTCTAAGATTATTTAGACACCACTGACAAATAGTGAAGGAAAACATCGTGATTATAAGTTTGAAATCGCCAACCTGCATTGAGCAAGCGTGGTGATTTATGCTCAAACCTTCTCCGTGTGAGAAGAGGCCTTTGGTCAGCAGTGGCCACTTATAGGCTGATGATGTGTGCAATGGTTTTAAAAAATCTCCCACTACAAAAATACTGACCATCAAAATAAATTATGCAAATTCAGAAGCTCAACTAAGAATAATTCAACATCAAACAACATGTAACCAATCAGTGCGAAATTAACAACTCAGCGTACGAAAGTTATATACGGGCATAGTTTAGTTGTACACAAATACTGCCACGCGGTTTCACCTGCTTTGCTCGGCT